>NW_025209672.1:0-3544 GCF_004010195.1 Chiloscyllium plagiosum
CCCTTATTAATGACATCTTCATGATTCTTACAGTCTGAAGTTCCCACCACGCTGTCTATTTGTCTTCCTTTCTGCTGCCCAGCTCACTGCCACCTTAGTTAAAAACTTCCCCAACAGCAATAGCAGAAACTCCTCCAAGAACATTAGCTTCAGTGTGGTTCAGATGTGCACCGTCCAATTTGCAATAGTGCCACCTTCCCCAGGACCCATCCCATAGACCAATAAGTCTGAACCCCTCTCTGCTACACCATACCACAAGCCACGTGTTCATCCAGCCTATTTTGTTTTTCATTTCTACGCTGGCTAGCACGTGGCAGTCGTTTTAATCCCGCGATCACTATCTTTGATGTCTTCCTTATTAACTTCTCTCCTAGCTTCAAGAATTCTGCTTTCAGGAATTCACCTTTCTTTCACTTATATTGTTGGTGCCTATATGCACCACGACAACTGTCTGTTCAACCTCCCCCTTTAGAATGGTCAGCGGCCGATTGGTGACACACCTGACCTGAGCACCTGGGAGGGAACAAATCATGCAAGTGTCCTGTTATTGGCCACAGAACCGCCTATCTATTCACCGTATAATAGAATCCCCTATGACTATGACCCTACGGGTCTTTCCCGCGCCCCCGGCCCCTCCAGCCCACCCTCACTTCTGAACAGCAGTGACCGCCACTGTGTCATGACCTTGCCAATTGCTTCCCTCCCCTATTTAGCAATTTCCACCAAGAGTATCCAAAACAGTACACCTGCTTTGGAGGGAGTTGACCACAGTGGACACCTGCACTGCCTTCATATCTTTTTCTGCCTTTCTGTCACCCATTCACTGTTTCCCTCAGCAATTCTAACCTGCTGCGTGACCAGGCCACTGAACGTGCTATCCATGACCTCCTTAGAATCGCGGATTCCACACAGTGAGTCCATCCGCAGCTCGAGTCCCGTCACGCTGTCAAACAAGAACCACAGCTGGACACGCATCTTCCATTTGTAAGGATCAGGAACGTCAGCCACGTTCCTGAGCTCCCTCACCAAGCAAGAGACACATGCCACGAGTCTGAGATCCCTTGAAATTGTAAGCCTTTGCTTTATATTAATCAACTAAAACCAAACAATGCACTTAAATATATGAAAGAAAAGAAAAAGAATGAAAACCTTGATATTTCAGAGTCGTTTTCTTCTGGTTCGAGGTGGTTGGGCAGGAAGGAGATACTACACGTGTAGTATTTTGGGTTTTGCTGCTGCCCAAATATGTACGAATTCCTTACCTTCCCGACATCCTCCTGATCTCCACGTCACCTCCTCTCATTGTCCCATTGCTCCCAGACCGGATAAAAATCTGGTAAAGGAAAATATTTTGTGAAACTACGCATACGTCTGCTTGGTAACACCAGTCATTTGGTTTCGTATTCTCTTCTGAATTTCCAATGATATATTGAATCCAGACGGCTATTAAAATATAGAACATGAAATAACACAAGAGAAAGTCATACATGCGATGGACTGCCGGACAGATTTAATCATATGCTCAAGATATCTAAATTCTTCATCTGAACCTCTGTCAAAATTTGTAGTTCCCTCCGAGTTACACAAACTAATGTAATGCTTGGGCACAGTAAAACGAAATTTCTGTTCCTGTAAAATATTTTCAAGATAATTAAGAATGTTAACGTTGTAGTTTTCAGGAATTCCTGAAGAAGGGCTTATGCCCGAAACGTCGATTCTCCTGTTCCTTGGATGCTGCCTGACCTGCTGCGCTTTTCCAGCAGCACATTTTTAGCTATGTTAAGTTTTCTACTCTGTTTTCGGATTCACATAATTATCAGCTGTTTAATTATTAGTGTCATTTTGTATAACCTCACATTTCCACCACCACGCCATTTGTATCTGCGTTGTTTGTTTCCCAAACGCTTCACCTGCCTGTATCTCGCTGCAATCTCGCTATGCCATCCTCTGAACTTGTCCCTCACGCTGATCTATTATTATGTTCCAGCAGAAATATCTCATAGTACATCTATTTGCATTATCCGAAACGTGAAAACATCCATAGTGAATGTGTGCCTCATTCCTGACAATCTTTTATCTGTTCATTAATCATTTTGTGTTGTATGCAAATATACTGCCGACTAGAATCTGTATGTTCTAGTATGCTAATACGTAAACTAATGTTTGGTACCTTATTAAACAACTTGTAAAGAGTCAATTGTGGCACGGTGGCTCAGTGGTTAGCACTGTTGCCTCACAACACCAGGATTCCAGCCTTGGGTGACTGTCTGTGTTGAGTTTGCACATTCACTCCTTTTCCTCCCACAGTCTAAAGAAGTGTAGGGCAGGTGAATCGGCGATGCTAACTTGTCCATGGTGTTCGGTGCATCAGTCAGAGGGAAATTGGTCTGGTTGGGTTGCTTTTCGGAGGGTCGGTGTGGACTGGTTTGGCCGAAGGGCCTGATTCCATACTGTAGGTAATTTAATATACACTGCTTTAACGTTATCTGAATAATTGTTTTTATTCTCAAATAAATTAAAAGGGTTTGCCAGCTACAATATAATTTTCACAAAACTAACTGTCTTGTGATAGTTGTTGCCTATTCTTGTAGGGTATTAGGCGGTTTGACATCTTTAATTTCAAACTGTGTGGAGTTTTTGCAGGACATAATGTGAAGGTAATGCAAAAACAGACTGTTTTTGTTCTAGTGCAATTATACGATCTGACCATACGAGGGCTCAAACAACAACAGATGGCTGCACAGCCTGATACTTCCCAAGCAGTTTTAGGGAGAGAGGGAATAAATTTGATGAAAATAAGATTTGAGTCGTTGGTGGTAAATATTTTTTTCGTTTTAACGGTATTGCATTGAATGGTAGATTTGAAGCATTCTGTTGCAACTCTATATATTTGGAGAGATAACACCAGACCAGGAAGTTAGGATTTAAACTTTGATGATATTATGTCAGATTCACAAAATAGCTGTGAACATGTGTGATCCTGAGCATTCCTGATCACGTTGATGACTTCCATAAAGCTACTTTTTTTCAACTGCCCAAAACGCTCATGTTGCATTTAAAGGGGAAATTCTATTCTACATAAGGTGTTGTGCTGTCATGAAAATTTCTATTAAAAAAAAAGAATTTATCGTCCACGCACATTCGCGCGAGCGCGCGCGCGCGCACACGCACACAAAAGAATCAGTGATTTCATTTCGCTGAAAGGCAACAGATGATATGATCCTGAAACTCATGACCAGTGAAACAATGGAAAAAATGCTTCCGTCATCTTCTGAGTTAATAGTTTTCTTGTGCAGAATTAAGATGAATATCTAGGGATGTGGTCCAAAAAATGGATGTGTTGTATGCACTAATGATTACTTGTCGATTGCAGTGATCTGCAGTGGAGTTTCGAAATTTATTCTATAAATTTGAAAAAAGAACAAAAACAAAGTTATGGGAAATTATCACCGTCTGTGACTAAATGCATCGTAGTTCAATGGAAACAGGGAACATCTCTGGGAACACACGCAACAACCAGCATATAACATAGAACATCGAGGAT
>NW_025209672.1:5014-6698 GCF_004010195.1 Chiloscyllium plagiosum
AGTTTCATTCTCTCGATGCCCAGGATAATATTTCCATTCATAATAACAGATTATCTAAACATTATTGGATTTACTGTCTTTCTGAGCTTGTGGAGTCAAAATGTTTGGAAGGAAGTATAACTAGTAAACTTAATATCCAATGCTAAAATGGAGCATCTGAACACACAGCGAGAAGTAGGACGTTTCCATGTAATATTAAAGTCAAAACAGTCAACTGTCTCTGTGAAAAGTAGAAATCAACTTCAGAATGGCATGGAGAAGCTAAGCAACTCGGCACGTCATTTGCTGTAGAAAACTGTTGCTGGACAGTGTAGAAAGAACTGTTACAATTATAATTTAAAACTTGATGATCAGAGCAAGCTACGGCAAGAAAATTCTGAAAGTCGCAGCTCTTTTCAGAAGTTTGTTCGAGAAGAGTAAGAAAATCTCATTCAAAGTACATTGTTTAGCAGACTAACTAAACATAATCTCGAAAGTCTTCGACAATTTTGAACACCTCACTTAATTCTTATCTGGGATTTCAGGTATAATATGATTTTGGAAAACATCGTACTAATGAACTAAAAAAACATGAAGGCCAGAAGAGATATATGATACAAAAGTCTATCGTCATGCCACAATTTCACAGACTAAGGGAAACAAAATGCCGAGATAATCGGATAATTCAATACTCTACAGAGGCAGGCATACAGAATTTAGGTTCTTTGCCGAAGACTAAGATGCAAAATGTGGATTACACCTAGTTGGCAAAGTCTTGGCAAGATGATGAAGTAAATAAATTTCCAAACTGAAGTTGATAAATGTTCACAAAAAACGGAACTACGAAATGAACTGATGAAAGACGGGAGATATTTGCCAACCTCTGTCTCCATCCAAATATACAGCACCATCACAGTTTCTTTGTGAAGGTGAACCAACAGGTGGATGAAGGCAAGGAGGTTGACGTGGTGTGTATGGATTCCATTAAGGCAGTCGGTAAGGTTTCCCACTGTAGAACATTGCACATAATAGGAGGCAAGGGAGTGAGGGTGCTTTAGCAGTTAGGATCAGAATTAGCTGAAACAAGAGGTGGAAGTGTTCATCCTGGAATCCAGTTACTTATGGTATACCGCAACGATCTGTTTTGGCCCACTGTTGTTCGTCATTATAAAAGAAAATGACCTGGATGAGAGTATCGAAGAATGGGTTAGCAAATCTGCAGGCGACTCTAACGTCGGTAGAATTTTGGATGGAGCAGAAGGATGTTGTATGTTACAGAGGGATATAGATACGCTGCAGAGCTGGGCTGAGAGTTGGCAGTTGGTGTTTAATGCGGAAAAGTGTGAAGTGATTCACTTTGGAAGGATTATCAGGAATACAGAGTATTGGGCTAATGGTAAGATTCTTGGTACTGTAGATGAACAGAGAGATATCGGTGTCCATGTACATAGATCAATTAAAGTTGCCACCCAGTTTCATTGGGTTGTTTAGAAGGCATATGGCGTGCTCGCTTTTATTAGTAGAGGAATGCAGACTTGCTGCACCTATACAACTCTTTGGTGCGGCTGCGCTTGGAATATTGCATGCAGTTCTGGTCACTGCATTATAGGAAAGATGGGAAAACTTTGTAAAGTGTTCAGAGGAACTTTACTAGGAGATGCCTGGTATGGAGAGAAGGTCTTATGAAGACGGGCTAAACGACTTA
>NW_025209672.1:7840-13679 GCF_004010195.1 Chiloscyllium plagiosum
CTGCCTCACAGCGCCTGAGACCCGGGTTCAATTCCCGCCTCAGGCGACTGACTGTGTGGAGTTTGCACGTTCTCCCCGTGTCTGCGTGGGCTTCCTCCGGGTGCTCCGGTTTCCTCCCACATTCCAAAGATGTGCAGGTCAGGTGAATTGGCCATGCTAAATTGCCCGTAATGTTAGGTAAGGGGTAAATGTAGGAGTATGGGTGGGTTACGCTTCGGCGGGTTGGTGTGGACTTGTTGGGCCGAAGGGCCTGTTTGCACACTGTAATGTAATGTAATCTAATCTAATTCCAAATGTCGTCTAAGCAATGTCTTATACAGCCATAGTATCATGTCCCAACTGCGATGCTCAATGATCTGAACGGCGATAGCAAGGGTGCCAAAAGCCTTGTTCACACCCTTTCGAACTTCAACATCACAAGGAACTATATATGTGCACCGCTCGATATTTCTAATATTCTCAAGGCCACAGTGTGAATTATACAAGCCCTTCCCTATTTCGTCGTGCAATATTTAAACCCCACATTAATCTGAATTACACTTTCACTACAATTTCTCGGCCAAATCGCTCAATTGATCAAGTTCACATTGTACTCTCAAAAAAACTCGTCCTTGCGCACTATACCACTAATTTGCCTTTCAACTGCAATGTTCCCTACCACATCACCAATATTGTCTTCCATGTCGTTTGTGTAAATAATGAACACCTATGCTTGTGACAGAATTGCGTCAGAGGACTCTATATATAACAGCCCTCTTGTGTCACCCTCAGTCTCCAACCGACATGAAAATTGGCTAGCTGTCCGTGAATATCTTGGTATGTTTCCTTACTAAACAGTCGACAATCAGGTACCTTGACGAAGTACGTTAAAATGTATTTTAGCGTGTAAGCAACTGTTATCCCTCTGTTTTCATCTATAATCTCGACCACAAAAATCAAAACAATATTACCGCGCAGGAACAGGTCATTCGGGCTTCCAAGCCTGCTTCTGGATTAGTGGTGCTGGAAGAGCAAAGCAGTTCAGGCAGCATCTGAGGAGCAGTAAAATTCGACGTTTCGGGCAAAAGCCCTTCTTCAGGAAAACAGGCAGGGAGACTGAAAGAGTAGAGAGAAAAGTGAGAGGAGGATGGGTGAGGGGAGAAAGTAGCATAGAGTACAATAGGTGAGTGTGGGAGGGGATCAAGGTGATAGTTCAGGGGGTGCGGAGTGGGTGGATAGATGGAAAAGAAGATATGCAGGTAGTACCATTCATGGGGATAGTGCTGAGCTGGAAGGTTGGAACTGGGGTGAGGTGCGGGAAGGGGAAATGAGGAAACTGTTGAAGTCCACATTGATACCCTGAGGTTGAAGTGTTCAGAGGCGGAAGATGGGGCATTCCGTTGCTCCTGATGCGGTCTCCTCTACATTAGGGAGACTGGACGCCTCCCTAGCAGTGCGCTTTCGGGAACATCTCCGGGGCGGAAGATGGGACATTCTTCCTCTTGGCGTCTGGTTGTGAGGGAGCGGCGGTGAAGGAGGCCCAACACTTTCATGTACTCGGCAGAGTGGGAGGTGGGGGGGAGTTGAAAGGTTGGGCCACAGGTAGGTGAGGTTGATTGGTGCGGGTGTCCCGGAGATGTTCCCGAAAGCGCACTGCTAGGGAGGCGTCCAGTCTCCCTAATGTAGAGGAGACCGCATCGGGAGCAACGGATACAATAAATAATATTGGTGGATGCGCAGGTAAAACTTTGATGGATGTGGAAGGCTCCTTTAGGGCCTTGGATGGAGGTGAGGGAGGAGGTGTGGGCGCAGGTTTTGCAATTCTTGCGGTGGCAGGGGAAGGTGCCAGGACGGGAGTGTGGGTTGTGGGGGAGCATGGGCCTGATCAGGTAGTCACGGAGGGACTTTGTGGAAGGCGGAAAGGGGTGGGGAGGGAAATATATCTCTGGTGGTGGGGCCTGTTTGGAGGTGGCAGAAATGTGGGCGAATGATTTGGTTTAGGTGAAGGTTGAAAATGTGTTGCTGGAAAAGCGCAGCAGGTCAGCCAGCATCCAAGGAGCAGGAGAATCGACGTTTCGGGCATGAGCCCTTCAGGAATGAGGAAAGTGTGCCCAACAGACTAAGATAAAAAGTAGGGAGGAGGGACTTGGGGGAGGGGCGTTGGAAATGCGATAGGTGGAAGGAGGTTAAGGTGAGGGTGATAGGCTGGAGTGGGGGTCGGGGTGGGGGCAGAGAGGTCAGGAAGAAGATTGCAGGTTAGGAAGGTGGTGCTGATTTCGAGGGTTGGGACTGAGACAAGCTGGTGGGAGGGTAAATGAGAAAACTGGAGAAATCTGAGTTCATCCCTTGTGGTTGGAGGGTTCCTAGGCGGAAGATGAGGCGCCTTTGGACAACAGCCCTGAACATTCATTAATTCAGGCAATTAGCCACATCAGCTCTTTGAATAAAGAATAAGAAAAGGCAGAAGACAGAGCCACTTTCCTTTTGATTAAAATCTACGTTCATGTCTCTCTTTAATTCAGCAATTCACAATTCTAAAAAAAAGTATTCAAATGCTCCATGCAGCTTAGCTTTAGTTTTCCATGAAGAAAATATAGCTAAGAAAAGCTTAAAATCAGTTTTCTATTCTAAGAAGGCTTAGCTTTGTGCAAAGGTCTGTTGTTTTACCATTTTTTGACTCAAAATTGGCACCAGGGTACAGGGAACAAGGAATCAATGTTCCTTATTTGGCACAAACACCACCTAAAGGTAAAGTCTGCAACTGCAAGTCTGCAATTTTTGACGAACAAGGCAATAGTTCTTCAAACAACTCTCTTAGAGGGACTAAGATCAGGCTTTGGAACGAGAGAGACTCACGATTGGCGCGTTGCCTCCCAGGTGCCAGGGTGTGTGACGTCTCTGATCGTGTTTTCGAGATTCTTGAGGGTAACGGGGAGAATCTCCAAGTCTTAGCCCACATAGGCACCAACGACAGAGGGAGGGAGGAAGGTTGGAATCAATGAGAGAAGTTCAGGGATCCAGGATGGAAACTTGGAGTTGGAACAAACAGAGTTTTTGTCTCTGACTTGTTGCCTGTGCGATGTGCTCGTGAAGTGAGGAAGATGGAGAGATTGGAGCTGAACACGTGGCTGCAGAGATGGTGCGCTGGGGTTGGATTCTTGGATAATTGGATGTCTTTCTGGGGAAGATGGGACCTTTACAAATAAGATTGTTTTCATCTGAACTGGAGATAAACCAATATGCTGTGTGGGAATTTTGCTAACACTCTTAGGGGGTTGTGGGGCGTTACAACTAATACAGCAGTGGGATGGTCACCTGAATTGTGGTTCCAGTGTGCAGGAGGTTCAAGGTAGTGCGGTTAGGGTGACGTTTACAACGTCGCGAGAGGGCACCAGCAATCAGGATTTTGGTTTGAAGTATGTGTACATCAGTGCAAGGAGCATCGGGAATAAAGTGGGTGAACTTGCAGCATGTGTTGGTACCTGGGATTTTGATATTGTGGCCATTTCAGAGACATGGTTAGAAGAGGGACAGGATTGTTTGTTGCAGATTCCAGGATTTAACAAGTACAGAGAAGATGGTACTGGTTACAAACAGGAATACAAACAGGAAAAGACTCAAAACACTGTTGGGAGTTTTCCTTCGGGCTCCAAATTGCTCCAGGGATGTCGAGGAATGCAATCGTTCAAATTGTTTGGATGTGTCAACGTTATAAAATCTGTACAGGAGGGTTTTCTGACACAGTATGTGACAGACCAACATGAGGAAATGTACTGGGGAATGCACCCGGACAGGTGTTAGATTTGGAGTTGTGTCAGCATTTTAGCGATAGTGAACACAATTGGATTATGTTTACTATAGCAATGGGCAGGAGCAGGTGTACACGGCAGGGAAAGAGGTATAACTGTGAGAAAGGCAATGATGATATCACTAGGCAAGACTTAGGATACATAGGATGAGGAATGAAATTGCAGGGGATGGATACACTTTTTGAAAGCTGGAGCTTATTCAAGGAACACCTACAGAGTATCCTTGATACGTGTACACCTATCAGGCATTTAGGCAGATTTTGATAGGGAGACATGATTTATCAAAGAAGTTGAAGTTCTTGTCAAGAGGAAGAAGAAGGCTTCTGTGTGGATGAGACGTAAACGTGTGAGATAAATCACTTTGGAAGAATCAGCAGGAATGCAGAGTCCTGGGTTATTGGAAAAACAGTTAGCAGTATGGATGAACAGATAGTGCATAAATCCCTGAAAGTTGCCACCGAGGTTGATAGGGTTGTTAAGGCGGCATATGGTGTGATGCCGGTTATTTGGAGGGGGATTGACTTTCGGAGCCACAAGGTCATGCTTTAGCTCTACAAGACACCTGGAGTATTGCATAAAGTTCTACGTTTGGGAGAATTTTGTAGCTTGGGTGCTAGTTGTTGTGGTTCTGTTCGCCGAGCTGGAAATGTTTGTTGCAAACGTTTCGTCCCCTGTCTAGCTGACATCCTCAGTGCTTGGGAGCCTCCTGTGAAGCGCTTCTGTGCTGTTTCCTCCGGCATTGACAGTGGCCTGTCCCTGCCGCTTCCGGTTGTCAGTTTCAGCTGTCCGCTGTAGTGGCCGGTATATTGGGTCCAGGTCGATGTGTTTGTTTATTGAGTTTGAGGATGAGTGCCATGCTTCGAGGAAGTCGCTATCTGTTCTTTGTTTGGCTTGCCCTATAATCGTAGTGTTGTCCCCGTCGAATTCATGTTGCTTGTCGTCTGCGTGTGTGGCTACTAAGGATAGCTGGTCGTGTCGTTTCGTGGCTAGTTGATGTTCATGGATACGGATCGTTAGCTGTCTTCCTGTTTGTCCTATATAGTGTTTTGTGCAGTCCTTGCATGGGATTTTGTACACTACATTAGTTTTGCTCATGCTGGGTATCGGGTCCTTCGTTCTGGTGAGTTGTTGTCTGAGTGTGGCTGTTGGTGTGTGTGCTGTTATAAGTCCTAGTGGTCGCAGTAGTCTGGCTGTCAGTTCTGAAATGCTCCTGAGGTATGGCAGTGTGGCTAGTCCATTGGGCTGCGGCATGTCCTCGTTCCGATTTCTTTCTCTTAGGCATCTGTTGATGAAATTGCGCGGGTATCGGTTTTTGGCGAATACCTTGTATAGGTGTTCCTCTTTTTTTTTTCTTTTTTCTTTTTCTTCTGCTCACCACATTATCGGAGGAATGTTGACGTTTCTGTGAGGGGTTCAGAGTAGATTTGCTAGGATATTTCCTGATATGGAAGCAAGGTCTTAATGGAAAGGCTGCATCGTTGGAGAGAAGAAGGTTAGAGATGGATTAATCGAGACATATAAGGTAATCGCAGGGTTACATAGGGTTGACAGTATGAACATTTTTCCTCAGATTGTGAAGGCTAACACGAGGAGATATATCTTTAAACTGAGGGGTGATATATTTACGACACGTATTAAAGGTAGCTTCTTTACTCAGAGAATAATAGGGGCGTGAAAAGTCCTGCCAGCAACAGTAGTAGACTTGCCACGTTAAGGGCAACTAAATGGCTATTGGATGTCCATGTGGATAATAATGGAATGGTATAGGTTACATTTGCATCAGATCAACTTCACAAGACGGCACACCATCGAAGGCTGAAGGGACTGACCTACGCTGTAACGTTCTGTGTTCTATTTTCTTTGTAAAATGTTCGGATCACGCTGAGGCAACAAACAGCCTCCAAAGAAAATGAGCGGGTAGGTGATGCTGCCAATCGGACAGTCTTACCCCTCAAACTTCTGGTCCCGTTGGGTTCACAGCAAAATCTCGTTATGGACAATATAAAGAGGGGTATGCCGGACTTGGGTAATGTACACAAATCACAGCGGAA
>NW_025209672.1:14170-17160 GCF_004010195.1 Chiloscyllium plagiosum
CTTCCTTTTCTTTCAATAGCTATGTTTTATTTGGTCACAATGGATAGCCTGATAATCTTCGCAAATGGGCTTTAAAATTTAATGTTTTTCTTTATACACAGAAGTACAACTACTCTTGCTGCTGCGTCTGCACCTGTATCTCCATCCATACTGAAGTCTCAAAAGCGAATCCCTATGGACTTTCAGCGATTTGCAAATTTCGTTTTCCCTGCCTTTGGAAATGCTCAACTGGAAATTGAAGTAACCCTGCTCGCAATCCCGTGCTTGGTTCAGTTCACTGTTGTGACCCACGACTCCAGCAAATTTGCAGATTCTTAGGTTTTCCCTTCCTGATGAAACCCGTGTTGATGATGCTCAGTCTCCGGAACCTTCTGCCAATTTCCTGACTGAATCCGAGGACTAACTCTGATCTCCACCCCCACCCCCGACAATCGCCCTGCGTCAGGATACATACTCCCTTTTGCTGACATCTCTAAACTGTTATTTCTTTTTAAAAATGGAGGGATTGCGGAAGCGTATTTGACCAGATTCAACACAAAGTATCTGTGGAAGCCATTTTGTCAAAAGCAATCTTTTCAGAAAGACGCAAACTGCTAACCCACTAAACTGCTGTATTGGATCTGATAGCATGACTTTGCAGCTGCAAAAAATCACAGTTCCTCTGGCCCCTTAGCCACAATTCTACTCCATAGATGATGTATTGTTTATATAGATACTTATCTGTTTCTGTCTAGTTAAATCTATATTACGAGGTAACATTCAATCGTAGTGACCTTGAGAAATGTTAGTCCGTGCAATGCATGTAGGAGCTGTATGAACTGACTGTTTCCCATGCCACTGCCTCTTGGCATAGTCAATAATGGGCAGTAAGCTTGTGATAAAATATATAGGGTGTAACACGCTGTACTTCTTTGGACTACCTCAGATTTCTGTGAAGGAAATTGCACTTCCCCATGGCCATGATTAAGAATCCATGATTGCTCACATTCTCGACTCCTGACTTTTGTTCTAAAAAATGCGGCATGAGATATAGTGCCTAACAAGGAGAAAGAGCTTGTGAGAGGAATAAAAGGACCAAGCCCGGTTGTGGAGTGCCCAACATCCGTATCCTCACCACGTACCCCCGCCTTGTAGTGAGGATCCTGGCACAAGCTAGAGATGGTGGGGACAATCCGCGTGGAATTTCGGACGTAGCCTCATTCCACCAACAATGTAAAGAGCTAGCGAGTTGTCAGTCAAGGTTATATTATTAGCGAAGGGTAATTCTCAATTTAAACTTACTGTCAGTGTTGTTTCCCTTTTACAGAACTTAAAACCGTGGCCCTGATGCCATCTCCCTTCTGTGTCGACCTGGTGAAAATAGAATCTGTAAGCACTTGGTGGGCAGGGGAGTTGGCTCACAACACAGACGCACGCAGATGCAGACATATATAAACACAGAGGCACACGTGCAAACATAGACACATAGACTCTCACATGCATGCATACAAAGACACATACGAACACAGAATCACACACACACACGCACACATACACACACGGACACCCACACACCACAACAAACACACACACCGACGTACTCCTACGCACTACACACGGGCACGCACATAAACACACACACACAAACACACACACACACACACAAGAGCTTGGCGTGGAGAGGATTGCCGTTGTACTGACGCCCACTGAGTGGAACATGTTCATGTGGAGAAAGGTGTGTGCTGCCTCTGCAATGTCGAAATGATGCGTCTTGGGCAGTATTGCTGACACATAGTGTACATATTACAGAGCATTCCCATTGCAATTATATTTAAGTTACTCTGAGTGAGCCATTTTGTGTTTAGATAAGATTAACTTTATTGCATTTTCTGTAAATTGAAATGTTTAGTGACGTACTCGTACAAAATTCCTACTTGTAAGAATGTATTGAAAAGTTCTAAAATGCACCAGCCGATTGTGGTGTTGGATCATTTTAAACGAAAAAGGTGCAGACAGACGGAGAGGGAGGGATTTGACCCCTGCATCAATGATTCACCCCCAAACAAAAGTTTTCCCATTGCACAGAGATGCAGAGACAGAGATGCAGAGACAGAGATGCAAACATGCATGAACAAACTGGTGCAGGAACAGACACAACATGTACAGATAGGTACACCCAACGGGACACATTGGGATATACATAGAAGCACAGAAATACACAAACACGGAAGAAATGCGCAGATACATACGTCAACACACAAACATAAATGGAATTAAAGGGTTTAACGGAGGGTTGGAAACAGACCTATCGGCCCATACAGTCCATGCTGACTATAATCTGAAGATAAGTCTGTCTCATTTGCCTGCTTTTGGCCCATAGTATTCCAAATTTTCTCTTATTCCTGCATTTAAAAAACGATTTTTTAAGCGTTGTAACTTTACCTGCGTCCAGAACCTCCTCAGGAAATTCATTCCATACATGGACCGCATGCTGCATTTAAAAAATGCACCTGATTCTTCCTGATTAGGTGTATCGAAGAACTCTATGAGGAGCAAAGAAAGAGATTGCTGGGCCATTTGCTGAAATATATTCACCATCCATAACCACAGGGGATGTGCTTGACGATATAAGTTGGCGAACATGGTTCCATTATTCAACAAACTGGAAAGGAAAAGCCAGGAAATAGTGGTCAGTGAGGGTGATACCGATGGTAGGCTCTTTTGTCAAGGGTATGGGTGGAGGGTTGCTTTCCGGACTGAGGACTTGTGATCAATGGTATACCGCATAGATCGTGCTGGATCCACTGGCTTTCGTCATTTATATAAATGTTTTCGATAAAATTGAGCATGTACGTTCAGTCACTTTGCAGATGACACCGAAATTGGTAGAGTTGTTGGACAACGAAGACGGTTACTTCTGATTACAATGAGATCTTAAGTAGATGGGCAAATGAGCCAAGGATTGGTAGATGGAGTCGAATTGAGTTTCTGCAGTTTGGAAACGCAAATCA
>NW_025209673.1:0-5983 GCF_004010195.1 Chiloscyllium plagiosum
GCTTTTACACTCAATCCCTTTAACAATGAAGGACAAAATTCCATTTGTCTTCCTAATTACTCGTTGTACCTGCAGACCAACTTTGTGATTCATGCACCAGGACATCCATGTCCCTCTGCACTGTAACATGCTGCAATTTTTGCCATTCAAATAATAGCAGTTTTTACTGTTATTCCTACCAAAATGGATGACTTCACATTTATGTCCTTATGCTAACGCTGTTGGGGAAGGTTTAAACTAATGTGGCAGGGGGATGGGAACCAAATAAAGAGGTTAGTGGACAATAAGGAGGTAGCAACTAAAGTCTGTAAGGAACTAAATAGTGAAGTCAGTGTGACTAAGGGTAATAGTAAGCAGGGAGCAGACGATGAACACAAAGGGATTGGTGGTCTGAGGTGCATTTGTTTTAATGCAAGAACTGTAGTAGATAAGGCAGATTAACACCTGGGAGTATGAGGTTACTGCAATTACTGAGGCTTGGTTGAGGGAAGGACATGATTAGCAACTAAATATTCCAGGATATCGATGTTTCGGGGGGATAGAGAAGTAAAAAGGGGTAGAGTTGTAGTATTACGTACAGATAAGGAAGGACACTACTTCAACTGGGAAAACACATCCATCCTAGGACAAGCCAAATAAAAACATACACGAGAATTGCCAGAAGCGTGGCATTCCAACAGGAATTCTATCAACAAACACAGATGGTGTCTAACTCAATCACCCTGAGAAAGAGAACCAGAAGTGACATCACCACAGGAAATGACATCACCAACCCAAAGAAACCCAAACGTATAAATAGAAAGCAGGAATTATCAGCAGAGCTTCACCTGAGACTCACTGAAGAGGGTGACAAAATGTCTGGAAATGAACCTTACAGCTCAGCAGGCAAACCTACATCCAATTATATTACTGATCAGTCAGAATATCACAGATCTGCTGAAGGAAGGCACTATGGAAGAAGCAAGTAATGAGGCAATATAGGCAGGGCTCAAAAACAGGAAGGGTCTGGTAGCAACATTGGGGCTGGACTACAGGCCTCCCAACAGTGTGTGTGTGTGAAATAGAGGTACAAATAGGTAAAAAGATTATGGAAAGACATAGCAGCAACAGGGTGGTGGTGATAAGAGATTTTAATTTACCCAACATTGACTGGGATTCACTTAGTGTTCGAGGTCTAGATGGAGCAGAATTTGTAAGGAGCATCCAGGGAGGTTTTCTAGAGCAACTCGGGAAGGGGCTGTACTAGACTTGGTGTTGGGGAATGAAGCCAGCCAGGTGGGTGAAGTTTCAGTCGGGGATTACTTTGGGAATTGTGATCACAATTCCATAAGCTTTAGAATACTCATGGACAAAGGCAAGTGTGGTCCTGGTGGAAGAGCGCTAAACTGGGGGAAGGCCAACTATACCAAAATTGGGCAGGAGCTGGGGAATATAGATTGGGAGCAGCTGTTTGAAAGGAAATCCACATTTGACATTTGAGAGGCTTTTAAAAGAGGTTGATTAGAGTTCAAGGGGGTTATGTTCCTGTGAAAATGAGGGAGAGAAATGGCAAGATTAGGGAACCATGGATGACCGCTGAAATTCGAGTGACCAGCTAAGAGGAAAAAAGGATGCATACATAAGGTCTTGGCGACTGAAAACAGACCAAGCTTTGGAAGAATATCGGGAATGTAGGACCAATCTGAAACGAAGAATTAAGAGGACTAAAAGGGGTCATGACATATCTTTAGCAAACAGGGTTAAAGAAAATTCCAAAGCCTTTTTTTCATATATAAGGAGCAAGAGGATAACTGGAGAAAGGGTTGGCCCCACTCAGGGACAAAGGAGGAAAAGTTATGCGTGGAGTCAGAGGTAATGTGTAAAATTCTTAATGAGTACTTTGCATCGGTATTCACCGAGGAGAGGGACATGACGGATGTTGAGGTTAAGGATAGATGTTTGAGACCTCTAGGTCAAGTTGGCATAAGGAGGGAGGAGGTGTTGGGTATTCTAAAAGGAATTAAGGTGGACAATCCTCCAGGTTACTGAGAGAAGCAACGGAGGAAATAGCTGGGGCTTGAACAGTTATTTTCCAGCATCCTTGAATACGGGTAAGGTCCTGGAGGACTGGAGAATTGCTAATGTCCCTTTGTTTAATAAGGGTAGCAGGGATACTCCAGGTAATGATAGATCAGTGAGCCTGACATCAGCGGTAGGGAAGCTGCTGGAGAAGATACTGAGGGATAGGATCTATTCCAACTTGGAAGGAAATGGGCTAATCAGTTATGGGCAGCAAGGTTTAGTGCAGGGAAGGTCAAGTCTTACAAACCTAATAGAATTCTTTGAGTAGGTGACAAAGTTGGTTTTCCTTGCAGCCTTCCTTAAATAATGGCACAACATTGTCTACCCTCCAGAGGGAAGGGATGGAGATGTCTTTTACATGGACATTAGTAAGGCGTTGATCAGGTTTCCCCGTGGTAGGCTGATGGAAAAGGTAAGGTCGCATGGGGTCCAGGATCTTCGAGCTAGATGGATAGAGAACTGGCTGGGTAACAGGAGACAAAGAGCAGTAGTGGAAGGGAGCTTCTCAAAATGAAGACCTGCGACCAGTGGCATCCCACAGGGATCCACGCAGGGACCACGGTTGTTTATGATATATATAAATGATCTGGATGAAGGTATCGGTTACCAGATCAGCAGGTTTGCAGATGACACAAGATTGGTGGAGTAGTGACAAACCCCACAATAGTGCAGCTCTGTCTCTGTGTGACTGACTGACCCCTCGACAGTGCAGCTCTGTCTCTGTGTGACTGACTGACCCCTCGATAGTGCGGCCCTGTCTCTGTGTGACTGACTGACTGACCCCTCGATACTGCATCACTGTCTCTGTTTGACCGACTGACCCCTTGATAGTGCGGCCCTGTCTCTGTGTGACTGAGTGAACCCTCTATAGTGCAGCTCTGTCTCTGTGTGACTGACTGACCCCTCGATAGTGCAGCCCTGTCTCTGTGTGACTGACTGACTGACCCCTCGATACTGCATCACTGTCTCTGTTTGACCGACTGACCCCTTGATAGTGCGGCCCTGTCTCTGTGTGACTGACTGACTGACCCCTCGATACTGCATCACTGTCTCTGTTTGACCGACTGACCCCTTGATAGTGCGGCCCTGTCTCTGTGTGACTGACTGACTGACCCCTCGATACTGCATCACTGTCTCTGTTTGACCGACTGACCCCTTGATAGTGCGGCCCTGTCTCTGTGTGACTGACTGACTGACCCCTCGATACTGCATCACTGTCTCTGTTTGACCGACTGACCCCTTGATAGTGCGGCCCTGTCTCTGTGTGACTGAGTGAACCCTCTATAGTGCAGCTCTGTCTCTGTGTGACTGACTGACCCCTCGATAGTGCGGCTCTGTCTCTGTGAGACTGACTGACCCCTCGATAGTGCAGCCCTGTCTCTGTGTGACTGACTGACTGACCAGTCGACAGTGCGGCTCTGTCTCTGTGTGACTGACTGACGGACCCCTTGATAGCGCGGCCCTGTCGCTGTGTGACTGACTGACTGACCCCTCGATACTGCGGCCCTGGCTCTGTGTGACTGACTGACCCCTCGATACTGCGGCCCTGTCTCTGTGTGACCGACAGACCCCTTGATAGTGCGGCCCTGTCTCTGTGTGACTGAGTGACCCCTTGATAGTGTGGCTCTGTCTCTCTGTGTGACTGACTGACCCCTCGATACTGTGGCCCTGTCCCTGTGTGACAGAGTAACCCCTCGATACTGCAGCCTTGTCTCAATGCGACTGACTGATTGACCCCTCAATACTGCGGCCTTGTGTCTGTGTGACTGACTGACCCTCGAGTGCGGCACTGTCTCTGTGTGACTGACTGACCCCTCGATACTGCAGCCCTGTCTCTGTGTCACTGACTGACCCATCGATAGTGCGGCCCTGTCTCCATGTGACTGACTGACCCCTCGACAGTGCAGCCCGGTCACAGTGTGACTGACTGACTGACCCCTCGATAGTACGGCCCTGTCTCTGTGTCACTGACTGACCACTCGATAGAGCGGCCCTGTATCCGTGTGACTGACTGACCCCTCGACAGTGCAGCCCTGTCACTGTGTGACTGTGTGACTGACCCCTCGATAGTGCAGCCCTAGCTCTGTGTGACTGACTGACCCCTCGATAGTACTGCCCTATCACTGCGTGACTGACTGACCCCTCGACAGTGCAGCCCTGTCACTGTGTGACTGACTGACCACTCGATAGTGCCGCCCTGTCTCTGTGTGACTGACTGACTCCTCGACAGTGCAGCCCTGTCACTGTGTGACTGACTGACCGACCACTCGATAGTGCGGCCCTGTCTCTGTGCCTGACTGACTGACTACTCGATAGTGCGGCCCTATCTGTGTCAGTGACTGACCACTCAATGGTGCGGCCCTGTGTATGTGAGTCTGACTGACCGCTCAACAGTGCGGCCCTATCTCTGTGTGACTGACCCCTCGATAGTGCAGCCCTGTCTCTGTGTGGCTGACTGACTGACCCCTTGATAGTGCGACCCTGTCTCTGTGTGACTGACTGACCCCTTGATACTGCGGCCCTGGCTCTGTGGGACAGACTGACTGACTCTCGATAGTGCGGCACTGTCTCTTTGTGCCTGACTGACTGACCCCTCGATAGTGTGACCCGGTAACTGTGTGACTGACTGACCACTCGATAGTGCAGCCCTGTCTCTGTGTCAAGACTGACCCCTCGATAGTGCGGCCCTGTCTCCGTGTGACTGACTGACCCCTCGATAGTACGGCCCTGTCTCTGTGTCACTGACAGACCACTCGATAGAGCGGCCCTGTATCCATGTGACTGACTGACCCCTCGACAGTGCAGCCCTGTCACTGTGTGACTGAGTGACTGACCCCTCGATAGTGCAGCCCTATCTCTGCGTGACTGACTGACCCCTCGATAATGCGGCCCTGTCTCTGTGTCACTGACTGACCCGTCGATAGAGCGGGCCCTGTGTCCGTGTGACTGACTGACCCCTCGACAGTGCAGCCCTGTCACTGTGTGACTGACTGACTGACTCCTCGATAGTGCAGCCCTGACTCTGTGTGACTGACTGACTGACCCTGCGATAATGTAGCTCTGTCTCTGTGTGACTGACTGACTGACCCCTCGACAGTGTAGCTCTGTCTCTGTGTGACTGACTGACCCCTCGACAGTGCAGCCCTGTCTCTGTGTGACTGATTGACCCCTCGATACTGCGGCCCTGACTCTGTGTGACTGACTGACTGACCCCGCGATAATGTAGTTCTGTCTCTGTGTGACTGACGGACTGACCCTCGATAGTGCTGCTCTGTCTCTGTGTGACTGACTGACTGACCCCTCGATAGTGCGGCCCTGTCTCTGTATGAGTGACGGACTGACCCCTCGACAGTGCAGCCCTGTCACTGTGTGGCTGACTGACTGACCCCTCGATAGTGCAGCCCTGTCTCTGTGTGACTGACGGACTGACCCTCGATAGTGCGGCCCTGTCACTGTGTGACTGACTGACCCCTCGACAGTGCAGCCCTGTCACTGTGTGACTGACTGACCCTTCGATAGTGCAGCCATATCTCTGTGTGACTAACTGACTGACCCCTCGACGTTGCAGCCCTGTCTCTGTGTGGCTGACTGACTGACCCCTTGATAGTGCGGCCCTGTCTCTGTGTGACTGACTGACTGACCCCTCGACAGTGCAGCCCTGTCACTGTGTGGCTGATTGACTGACCCCTCGATAGTGCGGCCCTGTCTCTGTGTGACTGACTGACCCCTTGATACTGCGGCCCTGGCTCTGTGGGACAGACTGACTGACCCTCGATAGTGCGGCACTGTCTCTTTGTGCCTGACTGACTGACCCCTCGATAGTGTGGCCCAGTAACTGTGTGACTGACTGACCCATCGACAGTGCAGCCCTGTCACTGTGTGACTGACTGACCCCTCGATAGTGCAGCCCTGTCTCTGTGTG
>NW_025209673.1:6317-17163 GCF_004010195.1 Chiloscyllium plagiosum
CCTATCACCCTCACCTTAACTTCCTTCCACCTATCGCATTTCCAACGTCCCTCCCCCAAATCCCTCCTCCCTACCTTTTATCTTAGCCTGCTTGGCACACCCTCCTCATTCCTGAAGAAGGGCTTATGCCCAAAATGTCGATTCTCCTGCTCCTTTGATGCTGCCTGACCTGCTGCGCTTTTCCAGCAACACATTTTTAAGCCCAGATCAGTTCATTAACTGATTAAGTTACAGTTATGCTTGAATATAAATACATGTACAAGTGATAAATGTGACAGCCAGAGAAACCATTTCAAAATGGTTTCAAAATGAGTAAAGCACATACTTGAAATACAACCAAAGAAAAATATATTGTAAAATATTCTTAAAAATAGAGTCATAGTCATAGTCATAGAGTCATAGAGATGTACAGCATGGAAACAGACCCTTCGATCTAATTCGTCCATGCCGATCAGATAGCCCAAGTTAATCTTGTCCCATTTGCCAGCACTTGGCCCATATCCCTATAAATTTAGGGTGTAGGTTTGCTCGCTGAGCTGTAGGTTTGATATCCAGACGTTTCATTACCTGGCTAGGCAACATCATCAGTGGCGACCTCCAAGTGAAGCGAAGCTGTTGTCTCCTGCTTTCTATTTATATGTTTGTCCTGGATGGGGTTCCTGGGGTTTGTGGTGATGTCATTTCCTGTTCATTTTCTGAGGGGTTGATAGATGGTATCTAGATCTATGTGTTTGTTTATGGAGTTGTGGTTGGAGTGCCAGGCCTCTAGGAATTCTCTGGCATGTTCACAAACCTTGCAAAAACCTATGGGCATAACATCTCTGTCATGTCTTTGCTTAGCCTGTCCCAGGATAGATGTGTTGTCCCAGTCGAAATGGTGGTGTTTTTCCTCTGTGTGTAGGGCTACGAGGGAGAGTGTCGTGTCTTTTTGTGGCTAGCTGGTGTTTGTGTATCCTGGTGGCTAACTTTCTTCCTGTTTGTCCTACGTAGTGTTTGTGGCAGTTCTTGCAGGGAATTTTGTAGACGATGTTGGTTTTGTCCATGGGTTGTATTGGGTCTTATAAGTTTGTTAGTTTTTGTTTGAGAGCATTGGTGGGTTTGTGTGCTACTAGGATTCCGAGGGGTCTCCGTAGTCTGGCTGTCATTTCTGAAACTTCTTTGATGTATGGTACCCGGAAGAAAGTTAGCCACCAGGATTCACAAACACCAGCTAGCCACAAAAAGAGACAACCCTCTCTCCCTCGTAGCCCTACACACGGAGGAAATAAACCACCATTTCGACTGGGACAACACATTTATCCTGGGACAGGCTAAGCAAAGACATGCCAGAGAATTCCTAGAGGCCTGGCACTCAACCATAATGCCATAAACAAACATAGATCTAGATACCATCTATCAACCCCTCAGAAAATGAACAGGAAATGACATCACCACAAACAGGACAAACATATAAATAGAAAGCAGGAGACAACAGCTTCGCTTCACTTGGAGGTTGCCACTGATGATGTTACCAAGCCAGGTAATGAAACGTCTGGATATCAATCCTACAGCTCAGTGAGCAAACCTACACCCTATTAATTAGCCTGCAACAGACTTTGAGGCGCAGAGAAACCCTCAACATAATGGAAAAGTTTGGTAATCATAGATCTAAAGTCACTGATTTCCTCCCTAGCAGGCAACACTTTCCATAAAATGTGTCTCAAGTAACTTGTGTGCTATGCCCCAAGCAATCAACCTTATCTTTATCTATCTGAACTGTGGTCTTCAATCTATACTAATAATGAAAGCAGTACAATTGGGTGTGGGGTGGGATGGAAAACCAAACAAGCCAGAAATTTTATTGCTACTGAATGACTGTTCTTGTGGATCTTGTTACGATTCCGGGACAGCAAGCTAGACCAAAGCAGACTCACTAGCACTAGATATTGCAACTCATGAAATTAAAATATTTCAAGGTCCTCAAAATTGCCCAATTGCTCCTATGCAGACTTTGTGAATTGATCAGATATCAAGTTTATACTTTAAATGTAAATTAACAATTGATTTTTAATTTGATTAGTAATTTTAGCAGCACAAACTTAAAAAAAGTAATCTAATTAATGTCTATGATTTAAAGTCAATCATCTTTGATCACAGCCACCATGTATACAGACAGACATGCACAGTTAAGGAATCATTTTAAAAGACAATAAAGGAGCTGTAACTCACCGGTTCACTTAAGTAGTTTGGAACAATGGGTTTTTAAACTTTCATATAATCTTTAGTTAATGAGTTTTTCACAGGTGCATGGGACTACATATCTTTTTAGAATTCTGAAGTCACTGGTCAATGCAAACAGCTTCTGAAAACCACTGGAAGCTATTACTTATATCTTCCAGACATGTTTTTTTTTCCCAGAGATGTCAATAATTCAATGACTGAATACAAACTAGAGGGGAACCAAAACTCTGTCCAGCATCTTTCACAACTATACTCCCTTCTGTCGAAAACCCAATCCAAACTGGTACAACCTATGGTTTCTCTTTCGACACTTTTTCTTTGTTTGACTGGCTGGCCCTAGTTTCTCTTTGAGTGCCCCTTTAACATCCAAGCAGTTGCCAATCCTTGAGCATAATACATCTCAGATATTGAACTATCTCCTGGATGTTCATAGAACAGTTATTAACGTTCCAGGCCAGTCTGCAAAAACAAATATCAGTTTGATTGTTCTTCCCTTCCATTATATAAAACCAAGACCAAATTTCACCTCTCAAATTCAGTTTGCACTTTCAATCCAAAAATGAGAGAAAAAAAAATGGAAACAGTGAATGTTCCAACAATCTCCAATGATTATTTGACTTAATGATCAAAATGCCTACTAAAACTTAATATTTAAAATCTGCCATAGGGCTATTGTGAATGCAAAAACATTACCACAGAGGAGAAGAGAACAAAAAGAGATATCAAACATGAAAAGCCTTTTTTTTATGGGTAACAAGAAAGGAAGAAAGAAAAGTCTATGATTAAAAGATGCATCCCGTTTTTTCACAGCAGTCAAAAGCTTTTAATAACTTCTTTTTTACAGTTTTGTCTACATGTGTGAAGTACATTGTGTAGAAGGTAATTTATCCTTCATTTGAACACAGGAGGGGGGTTGTAAATCTATATTTTAAACGTATTTCTAAGACTTCTTTTTGTCCTCTATCAATGATGGACTTTATCTTTTTGGCTTTGATTTCATGCTCATCAAAGAATGATTTGTTCAGAATAGAGTAGTTTTTTTTTATAAGGATTGCCAGTAACAACTACTCCCAGGTTAAATTAGATATAGAATTAACCTCCCTCTCCCCGACCCCAACAATATGTCTCCAACCCTAAGCTCAGAAGAATACACCCATGTGGAGTGTAGAGGAACAGAGGGATCTGGGTGTACAAGTACATAGATCCCTCAAAGTTGCCACCCAAGTGGATAGGGTTGTTAAGAAAGCATATGGTGTTCTGGCTTTCATTAACAGGGGGATCAAGTTTTAAAGAGCCACAAGTGTTTGCTACAGCTCTACAAGTCCCTGGTGAGACCATACTTGGAATATTGTGTCCAGTTCTGGTTGCCCTACTATAGGAAAGATACAGAGGCTTTGGAGAGGGAGTAAAGAGGTTTACCAGGATGATGCCTGGACTGGAGGGCTCCCCCTATGAAGAAAGGTTGAGTAAGCTGGGACTTTTCTCTCTGGAGAGAAGGAGGAAGAGAGGAGACCTGATCGAGTCATACAAAATAATGAGTGGCATAGATAGAGTCAATAGTCAGAGACTTTTCCCCAGGGCAGGATTGACTGGTATGAGGAGTCATAATTTTGAAGATATTAGGAGGAAGGTATACAGGAGACATCAGAGGTAGGTTCTTTACGCAAAGAGTTGTGAATGCTTGGAATGCGTTTCTAGCTGTGGTGGTGGAAGCAGAGTCATTGGGGACATTTAAGTGACTGCTGGATATGCACATGGATGACAGTGAGTTGAGGGGTGCGTAGGTTAAGTTACTATATTTCACATTAGGATTAAACCTCGGCACAACATTGTGGGCCAAAGGGCCTGTTCTGTGCTGTACTTTTCTATTTTCAAGTTCTAATACACCTACATGACATTTTCCCATTTTCCACATTGGTGATCTTGTGAGAAGTTAGCAACTGGTATTCATTGTAGCATCTTGCTGTAACCATGTCGCCACATGTGAACTGAGTTGAGATTACCTGAACTTAGTCCATCTATAACTCTTATCTTTGATCCTATTAGTTTGTGTTTTCTTCAAGTTCATGCCCCAAATATGGAAGACCGAATTCTCAAACACTTTCAACTCTCAATCCCCACTTGTTCCTTTCTTTGGAGATTGAGTGAACTAATCAGCAAAGCTATATTTTATAAACATTTTTGAGCTTTTTCTTTCATGGGTCTCTGTTAATGGCAGGTGAATTCATCCCCATTGAGATCTGGTGTCAACACAGATCATTTATGTAAATGACTTGGATGTGAATATTAGAGAGGTGGTTAGTAAGTTTGCATTTGACACCAAAGTTGATGGTGTAGTGGATAGTGAAGAAGGTTACCCCAGAGTACAATGGGACTTTGACCAGATGGGCCAATGGGCCGAGAAGTGGTAGATAGAATTTATTTTAGATAAATGAGATGTTTCATCTTGGAAATGCAAACCAGGCCAGGACTTATACAGTTAATGGCAGGTCTCTGAGAAGTACAACCAAATGAAGAGACCTAGAGGTGCAGGTGCATAGTTCTTTGAAAGTGGAATCTCAGGTGGACAGAATGGTGAAGAAGGCATTTGGCAGACTTTGCCTTCATTGGTCAGTGCATTGACAATATGAGTTGGGATTTCATTTGCAGCTGTACACAACATTGGTGAGGACATTTTTAGAATACTGCATTCAGTTCTGGTCTCCCTGCTATAGGATAGATGTTGTTAAACTTGAAATAGTTCAGAAAAGATGTACAAGGAAGTTACCAGGATTGGAGGGCTTGAGCTCTAGGGAGAGGCTGAATCCGCTGGAGTATCGGAGGTTGAGGGGTGACTTTAAGGTGGTTTATAAAATCATGAGAGGCATGGATAGGGTAATTAACATGGTCTTTTTCCCAGGGTAGAGAAGTCCAAAACCAGAGGGTATAAATTTAAGGTAAGTGCGGAAAGATTTAAAAGGGACCCTAAAGGGTAACTTTTTCACATGGAGAGTGGTGCATGTATTGAATAAGCCGCCAGAAGAAGTAGTAGAGGCTGGTACAATTACAACATTTGAAAGGCATCTTGATGGGTATATGGATAAAAAGGGTTGAGGGGGATATGGGCCAAATGGGACTGGATCAGTTTAGGCTATCTGATCAGTACAGATGAATTAGACCAAAGGGTCTGTGTTATAGACCAGACAAGACCCCCTCGAAATATGTTAAGAAAGTAGCCCGAAACCTAACTTTTCTTATCTTAAAGGCAAATGTGAAGTGCTGTGTTCCAGATGCATTATGACTCGTCAGACTACTTGATATCAAGCAAAGCACAATTTATTTAAACACCACAGTTAAAATTCAACCAAAGAAAGAGCAATTTAGAATAAAAATTCTATTTAAACTTAACAAAACAATACTAATTAACTGTTCCAATATAGTAACATTCCAAAACACATCCCTTGGCAAAAAGGAAAATTCAGAAAAATAGACTTGTCCCACAGGTAACTCAGCAGCAGAGAGAAACCCTGGCTTCTGGCTCAAACCGAGAGAGGGAAAAGACAGCTTCTATTTCTTAAGTCCACAACAGTGACTGCTTACAACTAAACCTAAAACTAAAAAACACTAGAAAGCTTGGCCTGTGAGAGCTAGTTGCACTCAACTAGGCTGCCTCCATTGTTCTGAATTTTAAAAAAAGGCCTCACAAACTGTTTACTCTTATGGTTTTGGTAGACTGCTTGACACCTCTGCCTTACAATCTCTCTTCAAACAACCTCGTAAAGCCACAGCATTATAACACTATTCCCATGCTGTATAAATTTAAGATTCTATGACTTGGAGAAATTGAGGACTGCAGATGCTGGAGAGTCAGAGTTGAAAAGTGTGGCACTGGAAAAGCACAGCAGGTCAGGCAGCATCCAAAGAGCAGGACTCTATGACTTTATCAGGAAGAGCTAGATTAGCATAAGGCATTCCTTCTTTTAACTTCATGTCCACTATAAAATAATATTTTTTAAAAATCCTTCTGTGAGATGTGGCAGTGACTGGCAAGGTCATCACTTATTTCCCAAACCTGATTAACCTTGAACTGAAAGACTTACTAGGTCACTTAAGAGGACAATTAAACGTCAACCATATTACGTTGATCTGGAATTACATGTAAGTCAGATCAGGTAAGGATGGCAGATTTCTTTCCCAACAGGACATTAATGAACCAGGATGAGTTTTTGCCATGCTAATATATTGTGCCAATTCATTGGATTTGGATATCCAGTCTTTCAAATCTAAATTAAGATGCCATTATCTACTTTATATAGAATTGTGACATGTGGTAGGAAATCAAATATTTTATTCAGTCAGCATTAGTTTTTACAGGGATACATAACATCCTATAAATTTACTTAACTTACTCAGATATATTTGGAGTGAAATTTGACTTTAAAGAGTCACAATAAATTGGCAATTTATTTTCCGTTATGCTTGATTTACTTTTTTATGATGGTCGGTCACTGAAATGAAGCCATCATTGTGGCTTCTATTTACTCTATCACGAAGGTCAATAGAATGAGAGTAACAATGCCTTTTTTGGTCACATGGGTGTCTGATCTACTGGATAGAAACCAAATGCAGAGTCACAAAACCAAGCTATTGAGAAAGTGACACAGTAACATTCTGCCTTCTGTCAATGGCTTAAAGACATTGTTCCCTATAATGGACATTGATTCATATTGCAAGTTGGCAATTCCAATGCTAGTGACATCTAAGAGTTTGTAGGTGTGCTGTTCAACAGATTAAGGTATGCAACCTGCCTGTTTGTAGGACTATGGCCATAACACATATTCTGATATTTAATGGGTAATTATGTCCCACTTCTATCAGTGGGCTAATCACCAAGTACCTTGCAGTTTGACTCTAATTTATATTTTTGAGTCCAACACAAAATATTGATTAGATTCTGAACTTGCAGCAGCAGACATGTTTAAAGCCAATTGGAATCCAGACAAGTGGTTTGTTTCCTTTAAAGGAACATAGTCATTGATTGTACAAACCACCAGCTTGCAGGAACTCCTCACAAACAGCGGACTGTATTGAACTTTATCAGTAGCTAAAAACAGAAATTGCTGGAAAAGCTCAACAGGTCTGCAGCATCTGGGGACAGAAATCAGAGTTAACATGTCAGGTGAAGTGATCCTTCCTCAGAACTGATGTAGCTCGGAAAATGGATTTATATGCAGAAGATAGGATGGAGGGAGTTGGTAAGGAGTAAACCATAGGTGAGGACAGAGCCCAAAAATAGAGAAGAGCAGTTGAACAAACAAAAGCGTGGATAGCAATCTGGCTCAGAGGGTGAATATCTATTAATGGGGATTTTTGGTGGCTAACAATGAGTTGTGTGTGATAGCAGACTATGGTGATAACAAGGCCTTATGTGTGGGGTTGGGGTGGGGACAGGGGAGAGCTCAAGACATAAAGTTATTGAACTCAATATTGAGTCCAAATGACTGCAAGGTCCCCAGGTGGAAAATGAGGTGCTGTTCTTCCAGCTTGTGCTGAGTTTCATTGCAGCAACCTTTTATTGTATACTCTGCTATTGCACACCACCATTGTTCATCACTGACATTTTAGTGGCTTTAGGTTAAACATAAGCAGTCTTGCCAAATCCAGTCATGAATGGTGGTGGATGATTAAAAAACTCACTAGAGGAAGAGACTTCACAAATGTCACCATCCTCAATGATGGAAGAGTCCAGCACATCAATACAATAGAAAAGGCTGAAGCTTTCACAGCAATCTTCAGCCAGAAGAGCTGACTGGATGACCAATCGTAGTCTCCTCCAATGGTCCCCCCGAATTGCACATACCAGTCTTCAGCCAGTTCGATTCACTCCACGTGGTATCAAAAAACGTTTGGAGACACTGCATACTGCAAAGGCTACTGGCCCTCACAACATTCCAAAATAGTACTGATGGCTTGTGTATCAGAAGTTGCTGCTCCCATAGTCAAGCTGTTCCAGCACAGTTACAGTATTGGTATTTATCTGACAATGTGGACAATTGCCCAGGTATGGCCTGTACATGAGAAGCAGGACAAATCCAATCCAACCAATTACCATCCCATCAGTCTCCTCCCGATCATCAGTAAAGTGATGGAAGGTGTCATCACCAGTGTTATCAAGCAGCACCTGCTTAACACTAACCTGCTCAGCGATGCCCAGTTTGGGTTGTGTCAGGACCACTCAGCTCCTGACCTCATTAGACCCTTGATTCAAACATGGACAAGAGGGCTAAATTCCAGAGTTAAGGCGAGATAGTAATCAAAGCTGCATTCAACTGAGTGTGGCATCAAGGAGCCCTCGCAAAACTGGAATCAATGCTTATCAGGGAACTAATTCTCAGTTGGTTGGAGTCATACCTGACACATAGGAAGGTGCTCCTAGTTGTTGGAGGTCGGTTATCTCAGCTCCAGGACATTTCTGGAGGAGTTCCTCTGGTTGGTGTCCTAAGTTCAACCATCTTCAGCTGCTTCATCAATGATCTTCCCTCCATCATAAGGTCAGAAGTGGGAATGTTCACGATGATTGCACAATGATCAACACCATTTACAACTCCTCAGATACTGAACCATCTATATTCAAATGCAACAAGATCTGGATAATATCTAGGCTTGGGCTGACAAGTGGCAAATAAAATTCATGCTGTACAAATGCCAGGCTATGACTATCACCAATAAGAGATAATTTAACAAATGCTTACTATCAGTGCATCCCCCACTATCAACCATCCTAGAGCTTATCATTGACCAGAAACTCAACTGGACTCACTACATAGACACAATGGCTACAAGAGCAGGTAAGAGGCTAGGAATATTCTAGCGAATAACTCACCTCCTGACTCCCCAAAGCCTGTTTATCATCTACAAGGCACAAGTCAGGAATGTAATGGAATACTCCTCACTTGCCTGGATGAGTACAGCTCCAATAATACTCGAGGCGCTCAACAACATCCAGGACAAAACAGCCCACTTGGTTGACACTACATCCACAAGCATCTACTACCCTCACCATTGGAACTCAGTAGCAGCAGTGTGTACTGTAGATGAAATGCAGAAATTCACAAAAGATCTTCAGACAGCACCTTCCAAATCCATGACCACTTCCATCTAGAAAGACAAGGGTAGCAGATATATGGAAACACCACCAAATTCAAGTTGTCCTCCAAGCCACTCACCATCCTGACTTGGAAATATATCACCATTCCTTCACTGTCACTGATTCAAATCCTGGAATTCCCTCCCTAGTGGCATTGTGGGTCAACCCACAGCAGGTGGACTGCAGCTGTTCAAGATAGCAGCTCACCACCGCCTTCTCAACAGCAACTAGAGATGGACAATGAATGCTTGCCAGCCAGCGATGCCCACTACAACAAAATGAATACATTAAAAAAGTTGAGGCTCACCACCCATTTCCATTATATATATATAATATATATGAAATAAGCGATCCAGCACTGGTTCGGTGCTACATCACTGGACGTTGGTCCCTAGTCACACAACACCCTTTGTCTCCTGCACTAATCTAATTTTGGATCCTACTTGCCAAGTTACCCTGGATCCCATGTGCATTGTCTTCTTTATCAGTCTCCCATGTGGGACATTTTCCACTTGTTTAAATCCATACAAACTACATCAACTGTACTATCCTCATCTATACATTTGGTCACTGCCTCAAAAGGTCAATGAGACTTGTTAGAGGTGATCGCCCTCTGACAATGCCATGCTAACTATCCCTGACTAAATCTTAGCTCTCCAAGTGGAGATTTATTCTCTCCTTCTCAATGCTCTCCTGAGGATTGTTACTTTGGTAAGCAAGTAAGTTGATAGTAAGAAGACAAAACTTTTAATAAGTAGACAGAACAAAAATTGCTGGAGATCACAACAGTTCAGGCAGCATTCATGGAGAGAAAGCAAGCTAATGTTTCAAGTCTAGATGACTCTTCATCAGCATTGTTTCAAAGCAAGATGGTTTTGTGAAAAATATACAAGGCACTGGTCAGACCACAGCTTGAATACTGCAAACCATTTTTGTCCCTCTATGTAAGGGAAGATGAATTGGATTGGAGGCAATCCAGAGAAGATTCACTTTGGTGTTACCAGGTGTAGAGGAATTAGGGAGGCACGATGGCTCAGTGGTTAACACTGCTGCCCCTTGGCAATTCCACTCAGGACACTGCAAAGGTTGCAAGGCCATCTACCTCTAATCTGCTTGCCCTCTCTGATCCTTGAAAGTTCAAGCCCAGGAGGATCAACTTACGTTTGGTAATAAGACCCTTTGTGTGACAGCCCCTTCTCGAACCATGTACCCCTGGGAATCACCCTGCCAAGATATAGGACCGGTGGTCTCTATAGCAGTGCACCAGCTACACATAAGAAGCCTCATAGACAGGGTGATAGTAAGAGGCTTTTTTCCCAGAATGGGGGACTCAATTACTAGAGGCCATGAGTTCAGCGTGAGAGAGGAAATGCTTAAGGGAAATGTGTGTGGAAAGTTTTTTTACACAGAATGGGGAGTGTGCCTGGAATGCATTGCCAATGGAGGTGGTAGAAGTGGGCACAATAGCGTTATTTAAGATGTATCTAGACAGAGGATTCT
>NW_025209674.1:0-4383 GCF_004010195.1 Chiloscyllium plagiosum
CTCCAGGGAATACTGAAACAAAACAAAAAAAAAAAATTGCCTCCCTTATCTTTTCAGGTTCTGGCCACAGGTTCTCCTGATCAATTTCTTCTTGTTCACACCGATGTAGAACGCCTTTCGGTTTTCCCTAATACTTCATGCCAAAGCTTTATATGACCCCTCGTAGCTCGACTCAGTCCATTTTTGAGTTCTTTCATAGCTACCCGGAAAGCCTCTAATTCTGTGACAGATACATGCTTCTTCAACCTTCAGTATGTTTTCTTCTTCCTCATGACATGAAGCTCCTCTTCTGTTATCACGACATACTCCTTCTCCTTACCATTCTCGGTGGTACATAATAGCCAACATTGACAGCAAGAGCTTCTTAAAAAGCCTCCACATTTCTGTTACGCATTTCCCGAAGTAGAATTGTTCCCAATTTATACGCAACAGTTCCTGTCTCATAGCAGGATAATATCCTCTACCTCAATTAAACTCTTTTCCATGCAGTCTGTTCTTATCACTCGCCATGGCTATGCTCAAGAAAAGGCAGTTGTGGTCAATCTCCCGGAAATGTTCTCGCAGTGAGAGATATGACACCTGGCCTGGTTCTATGACTAACACAAAATCCAATACCGTCTCCCCACCCCCAACCCCTCCAACTATTCACCCTACCTACACATTGAGTCAGGAATACTTCCTGGATACAGCTGAGAAAATCGACTCCTTCAGCACTGTCAGTACTCATGAGGTTTTTATTCGGGAAATCATCCATACCAATAACGCCGTTACATCTCCCAGTCCTTTAAATGACCTGATGACCAGTCTGTTTGTCTATCTCTCTGTTTTTGCTGTAGTGTTTGTAGAAAACACCAAATAAATTGACTGCTCCTTTCCTGCTTATGGTTTCCACCCATACTGACAAAGTCTATAAAACCTTTTCAACAACCTCATTTTCGACAGCTGTGATCCACTCTCTAAATACCAATCCTGCTCCGCCGCTTTTACACCCCTCACTGTTGTTTTTAAAAGATTCAAACCCTGGAACATCCAGAAAGCAGTCTTGCCTCGTATTTGCAAGTATTTATCCACGCTCTAAATTCATCAGTCTTATTTCTGACTCCTTGCATTGAAACAGACGCACTTTATCCCATACATTTGCCTTTCAACTATTTGTACTCCTGACAGACTCTCTACATTCTCATTCTGCCAGTTCAACAACAGCTCTCTCCTCTGATTTGTAGCTCTGGTTCAAATCTCCCTGCCAAACTGGTTCAAACTGTCCCGAAGTGTTCGAGCCAATCTCTCGCCCAGTACATTGGTCCCCGTCCAGTTTAAATGCAATCAGTCCTTCATGTACAGGTCCCTCTTTCCCTAGAAGGTACCCTAAAGATCTCTGTATCTATGATTTGAATTTAAATATTTAAGATTGCAGATGCCACAAAATTATCGATGTAGTGGACAGTGAAAAACGATATAATGTACAGTTGAAACGTTGGGTTGAGCAATGGCACATGAGGTTTAATTTAGATAAGTGTGAGGTGTTGAATTTTGATGAAGTAAATCAGAAAAACGTATAAAATAAATGGTAGGACCCTGTGGAGTCTTGCCAAGCAAAGTGACCTTTGGTACATGTTCATAATTCCTTGAAGGTGGAGTCACAGGTAGACAAATTACTGAAGAAGCCATTTAGTGCGTTTGTTTTTATTGATCTATGCAATAAGTTCTGAAATTGGAATTTCATGTTGTGAACATACAGCACATTGGTTAGGCCGCTTTTAGAATACTGCGTTTTGTTTGGTCTCCCTGCTAAAAGAAAGATGTTGGCAAACTTAAAAGGATGACGAAAGGATTCGCAAATTATTGCCAGGGTTTGAAGATTTGAGATGTAAGAAGAATCTGAATAGGCTGGGTCTATTCTCCTGGGAGCTTTGGAAGCAGAAGAAAGTATTTTTAATCATGCAGAAGCATTTGTATGCTCCCAGTGTAGTGGAATCGAAAACCAGAGGACATAAATTAAAGATAAGGCGAAAGATTTAAAGGGAACTGAGGACAGCTTTTTCACGCATGGTGTGGAGGAAGTGGAAGAGACCACAAACGCAACATTTAAAAGTCATCTGGATGTTTATGTGAATAGAAAGGACTTCAGTGAACTGGGCTACATGCAAATGAGGCGAGGTTGATTTCAGATATCTCGACGGAACGGATGATTTAGTGGCAGCCCAGCCCCCTTGCCACGTTTCTGCTAGTGCACAGTAAGATCCAACACACAGTGAAACATACCTCCAATCCTGTCCTGTTCTTTTGCATGAAAGAAGAGTGAAGAGGAGAGCCCAGGGAGAGACGGACCTTCAGACGCTCAAAGAAATAATTGAAATATCTGAAAACAATTTCTCTGATTCAACAACGTTATCTCCATCCCACACTGAGTGCTTTCGCCAGCGTCCCCACAGGCGCAGAGATGGATGCAACAAATTCATTTGTTCAGTTCGGCCACAGACACAATGCAGGAAGGGCTCTGACCTCGTGCCCTGACAGATACAACGAGCCATTCATTAATACAGAGGCTGATCTCAACTTCAATATCGGTGGAGCAGTGTGGAGGATCGACCCGCCAGTTCATGCACCGTTTTCAAGAATGAGCGCCGTCCCTGGACTAAACCTCCAAGGTTAAAGACCAGGCAATTGTGTGAATTTTAGCACATTTGTCTCGTTTCCCTCTTTACAGCTTGACTCCGCCCTGATCTTTCCCACATTCCCATTTTCTCACTCTCTGTTGCTCTCTCATCTGTAGCTCTGACCCTCTCCCTTTCTGCTTTCTCGTGCGTTTCCCTTCGAAATGCCTTTGTCCCACTATGTCTATCTCTCATTGTCTCGTTTGCTGTCTTTGTTTACTTTTCTCTCTCTCACTGCCTAACTAACTCTCTCTTTCGTTATGTTAGTCGCTTATTCTCTCTCTCTTACACAAACACACATACATATTCTCCAGCCCCTCCTCCCCTCTCTTAGGTATAGTCTTCACTCAGGGCAAAGACCCTGTTCCTGATCTTTCATGATATCAATTTAGCGGGATTTTCATAATGAATATTTTGGAGAGAAAGCTTTGGGTGTGATGCGACGTCAGACAAGGCAATGGGCCACTTTCTGGGATTTGCATAGTGACAAAGCTTTAGTGTTAGATTCCTTACAGTGTGGAAACAGGTCCTTCGACCCAACAAGTCCACACCGACCCTCCGAAGAGCAACCCACCCAGACCCATTCCTCTACATTTACCCCTTCACCTAACATTACGGGCAGTTTAGGATGGCCAATTCACCTAGCCTGCATAATGGAGGAAATCCACGCAGAAACGGGCAGAATGTGCAAACCCTACACAGACGGTTGACTGAGGCGAGAATTGAACCCGGGTCTCTGCCACCGTGAGGCAACAGTGCCAACCACTGTGCCACCATGCCGCGAATTATGTGGGGCTGTGCTCTTTTGCCCGAAGGGCCTTTTTTCTGTGGTATAGATCTTGCAGATTTTCAACACATTGTGTGCGCTGATTTGAGTGGACCGACAGAAATTGTATTGCTTGTTAATGGAAGAAGAACGAGTCGGTGCAGATTTGAACTGACGTTCATCAATGCAGATATGAAGTGAGGAGTTTTTTTGGTTCCGCGCAGCATCGACTTGGGGTACAGAATGCATTCTTTGTAGTGTAATGGAGAAAGGATGAATTATAACTTTCTAGAGATTATTGTAAACTGAAAAAAAGCTTTAAACGTTGACATGAATTGTCACAGATTTATCACAACAAACATCTTAGGTCTGAGTGCATGCGGCAGTGGTTGAGAATTCCACACACTTTCATGGATGTAATAATTCAGATTTTAAGATGTGCATGTTGTTTCCCATCCCCCCGCCCTCCCCCCCCCCCCGGCTCTATTAGTATTTTTTCTTCCTGTTGTGTTTATTTTTAAGTTCTGTTTTTGTGACAAAGAATGTGCCAGAGAATGGCACGTTTCACTGCATTCATGATCCCTTTGCTTTATTACACGTGACAATGAAGTTTCTGAAGTTTTCACTCATACCAGAGGAACTTTTTTTTAAGTTCTCACCCAAATTTTGCAGTGAGATTACTGTTCTGGAAAGAATTTCTGACATTATTCTTCCTGTCGTAAAAAGCAAAATCCCTCACAGGAGGAAATAAAATACATCAGTTTTGAATCCCGAGATCCAAAAACCTGAAGTACCTTTCTCACACATTCGGGGCTTCACTAGCTCTCGGCGCAATACGCCAGCGACACGAGAAGTAAGAGCCCCGATGGAAATATAGCATATTGCATTAGCCGTGCTTTCCGAGAATTTCCCTTCTCGTGAGTTCAGACGAGAGGCAAACCAGAGGTGATTCAGAGCGTTTCT
>NW_025209674.1:5583-7163 GCF_004010195.1 Chiloscyllium plagiosum
CTTCCATCAGATCTTCTCCCTCAGTTTTCTTCTATCCAAGGCGAACACGCCAACTTGTTCATTCTGTGCTCAGAACTTAAGTTCATCCTCCCAGAAACTGATCTTGTAAATCTCTTCTGCATTCTCTCAAATGCGTTCACATATTTCCGATAATACAACACATACAAGCGCATACAATATTTTAGCTGTGATGGAGCAGGTATCCTGTACATGTTTAACATAATTTCCCTCCTTGTGGCGTCTGGCACCCTATTAAAAAAGCAAAAGAAGCTGTATGCTTTTTAAGTTCCTCTGTACACTTATCCTCACACTTTCAATTAAGTCTCAGTTTCTCTTGTCTCCTTTTGTTCAAATGTTCAAACCCTGAGATAGCGTTCTTATCAGCATTTTTAATACTCAGTCTGTCTTTGTCCCATAGACAATTCCTGCATCCCTCCATCATCTCCCTCTGCCCTCATTTTCTCTTTCAGTTCCAAAGCGTCAAGGGGAAGCTGAAAATGTGTTCCAGTTTCTCTAGTAGAAGATAACGCAGTGCCAGCTTTCGTCTCTGTTTCTGCATTTTCTCAGAAACTGGTCATGGCTTTTTTTTAGCCTATTTCAGCTGATATCGTGTCAGGATCCGCTCCGAAAATTTCCTTCAGGTACTTCATATATTCGATTTACATTCGCTCGAGTGTTTCTCACGGTCAAAAATGCTTGAGTTTCTGCTAATGCAGCAATGACTGAAATGATGAATCGAGTTATACAGTCATAAAGCATGTTATCAGACTGTTCAGTCCAACTCGACAGTGCCAACAATTAACGGAATATGAACTCATGCCATTTGGCAGAAACTGGCTAAAATCCCTCGGAAAGTTCTTAATCATAAAGCGATCTAAATGTTTGTGAAATAGTGAAACTGTACCCGAATCCAACACTTTCTCTGCAAACTAATTCTGCACACGCACCGATCACTGTTAGAAAAAGTTACCCCTCAAGGCTCTTTTAAATATTTGCACTCTCATCGTATCTGGACTCACATTGTCTGGAAAGATGGCCTTAGCTATTCACTAAAATCCCTCGGAAAGTTCTTAATCATAAAGCGATCTAAATGTTTGTGAAATAGTGAAACTGTACCCGAATCCAACACTTTCTCTGCAAACTAATTCTGCACACGCACCGATCACTGTTAGAAAAAGTTACCCCTCAAGGCTCTTTTAAATATTTGCACTCTCATCGTATCTGGACTCACATAGTCTGGAAAGATGGCCTTAGCTATTCACTGAATTGATGCCTCGCGTGATTTTATAAATATCTATAAGATCAACCCACAGTCTCCGCTGTTGTGAAACAAGTTATAACCTCTTAAGATTAGAAAAGCATGGAGCGCAGGAACAGGTCCTTCAGCCCTCCAAGCCTGCACCAATATACTTTGCACTTCCGTACTAAAACTGTTTTCACTTTCAGGATCTGTATCACTCCATTACCTTCCAAATGAGTATTCTACCGGGTGATTCATGAATGTTGATATCAGTTCCACCACCTCCTCTCGCAAGACGTTCCGGGAACGCACCAGCCTTTATGTGAAACACTTGCCTCGT
>NW_025209674.1:7217-17167 GCF_004010195.1 Chiloscyllium plagiosum
TCATAGACTCATACAACACAGAAGCAGACGCATTGGTCTAACTAGTTCATGCTGACCGTAATCCTTAACTAAATTAGTCCCACCGACCTGCTCCTTGCCCAGTACCCTCCCAACCTTTCCGAATCCTGTCCCTATTCAAATCTCTTTTGGAAGTTATAATCATACCGACATCGACTACTTCTCGGGAATTCATTCCACATGTGAAACACCATCTGTGTAAAAAAGTAGCCTCACTTGCCTTTTAAAAATCTTTCTCCTCTCATCATAAACTTGTTGCTCATAGTCTTGAATTCCCTGATCCGAGGGAAATCCCAATTACCACAAACTCTGTCCATAACTGTCAATATTGCATCAGCTTCTTCACATCGACTCTCAACCTCCAGTGCTCTGGTCATAAAAGTACTCGTCTCTCTAGCTTTTCTTTCTAACACAAACATTTCATACGTGGCAACATACTGCTGAATGTCTTCAGAACGCTCTCCAACTTGATAATATCCTTCCTGTATCGGGGTGATCAGATCTGAACACAGTATTCCAAAATACGCCTCATCAACATCCTGGACAACCTGAACCTAACTTCCTAACTCCTAAACAAATCTCCCAGAACAGGCAGCACTCTGGTAAACATTTTCTGTACCCTGACGAAAGCATCCATATCCGTGTGTTAGCGTGGTGATCAGAGCGCTGCACAATATTCCAAGTGTGAGCTGACAGAATTTCTATAAAGTGGTAGCATAAGTTGCTTATCCTTATATGACCTGCCCCTTCACTGATAATTCGAGCTCTCCAATCGGAGCAACATCCCTTTCAATTTACTGACAATCTCAAGTTTAACAGAATCCTTCCGCTCGAAAGGAAAGTGGAATTTCAAGCAGCATTCTGAAAGTGGGCTCATCACCATCCTCTGCAGCAGCAATATGATGTCTCAACTCCGATACTCACTGCCAATGTCTTTTCACTGCGCACGTCTGTATGCTGCTCATGTGAATGCTGTGTCTTATCTCTAAATATGCGTGGTAAGCACAGGAATAATAAGATAATGTACATTATACAACTTGGCCTTGGCAGATTCGGTGGCACGACAGGTATTTAATTAGCACGGATGCTTCACAGCGACTGGATTCAGTTGAATTCCAGTCTTGGCTGTCTGTCTGTATGGAGATTGCAGATTCTCCCTGTGTCCGCGTTTGTTTCCGCTTGGCAACCCGGTTTCCACCCACAGTCAACAGACGTGTAGGTTATGTCGATTTGCCAGGGAAAATGTGGGCTTCGTTGAAAAACGGTGGTTTGCTCTTCAGAGGACCGATACAGACTCAGTAGGATGAGTGATATCTAGCTGCATTTAGGGATCCTACAATTGGCATTCATGGTAAGAGGTTTGGAGTTCAGAGGGAGGTATGCCTTAATTAAGATAAGCGACATGGTAAGACATCAAGTAGAGTATTGTGCGATGGATTGCTCGACCCACCTTCGAAAGAACATCAGTTCGAATACTGCAGTGTGGTAGCGTTCACTAGGCTGAAAGCAGGAATGGTAGCACTGTCCCAGAAGGAGATGTTGATTCGACTTATTCTCTGGAGTTCAGGAAACACCGTGAGTGGGATCTGATTGAAACGCATAAAATTCAAAATATGAATATGCTCGATGCAAAAAGAATCTTTCCTCCAGCAGGAGAGTCTCGAACCAGGGAACAGGCTCTCTGTACATAGTAGACAACTTCGAAATGTGATGAGGAGACATGTCCTTCCCTCACGAAGTTGTGGAACTCAGTTTGAGCAAAAGAATTGGAGACTGAGTCTCGGAACATATTCAGAGAATCGTCGAAGTCAACAGAACAGGAAAATGCCCTTTGCAACTTCGAGTTTGTTCCAGTTAAAAACAATCAGCTAATTATCCAAAGTCTATTTTCCAGCACATGTCTCATAACCATGTGTGACTTGACATCGCAAGCACACATGTGTTTACTCTTTGAAATTAATGAATGTTTCCGCCTCTCCCAACCGAACAGGCAGTGAGCTCTGGACTTCAACCACACATTGTTTGAAAAACAGTTGCATTCAATTCCATCTGCTCCAGAAAATCCATGCCTCCGGTCATTGACCCCTTCTGCACAGTAGAATAATCTGTCCTGCCAAGTTTGTATGTTTTCCTACAGTTTTAAACATATACAATTATGCCTGTCCCTTAAGCCACTCCAAAAACTGCAGCCCCCAGATTTCGTAGAGTCACCAGTATCAGCCTTCGTGTGATTTGAGCCAGTGCCACTGGAACATAAGCCTAATTTTCTGAGCCCATTGATATTACCCACTCCTTCACATGAGCATGAATTTAAGCCGTTTCATGTGGATCGCCCATTCGGCCTCAGAGAGTTCGTGGTCTTGGAGGCAAACTGAGTGTGGGGCATAGCCAGGGGATGGTGCTTCAGGGGAGCTCCGGTGTAGCTGGTGGGGTAGAGGGGAAAGGGTGATAGCATGTGGTCGATGAGGGTTGGATGTGGTGAGAGGGTGGACTCTGGGAGCGAAGGGAGATTGGGAAATGAGTGGGTTTTGTGTTTCAATCAAATCTAACTCTTATTTTTCTGTACTCCAGAGAATAAGTCAATTTATCATCTCCTGACGGGAAAATAAGTGCTGCATTCCCTAATCAGCGAAATTACGATTCACAATGTCCTATGGCATGTATCAAAATCATCTGCCAGCTTTCGACTCGGAAATAAAATATCAGTCAATTTCAGTACCATGGCATCACAGCAGCATCAGAAATAGGAAAAGGACCACATTATTCAGCCCTAAATTCAACTACAATGGATAGGCAGGAGACGTGAAGAACACAGCCAGGTAGCATCGCGAGGTCGAGAAAACGTCGTTTCGTGTGAAACCCTTCTTCAATGCTGGGGCGTGTGTCAGTGGAGCTGCTCTTAAAAGTTCTAGAAAGAGCAGGATGGTCAGGTGGGGATAGATGAAGACAGGTACAATGTACGATGTGCTGGTTCAATGGGAGGAATCAATCTGCCTCCACTCTGGATGTCTCCAACAAGACTAACCCTGTATTCTGTCGACAAAAGCACTCGGACAGGCTTCGACCTCCCTTCAGCTTCCGCTTCCAATTCTGGCTTGTGTCACTCTGCACGCATGTCTCGGACTACATTCGCAAGGGTTACCCCAGTTCCTACTGCTGATCTGCAGCAGTCAACACAGCAGCTCGCCCTACTCACCCAACAAATCCCGCAATGCATCTGACCCCTCCACCTCTCCCTCGTTTCCTCTTCATCCTGCTTCCCTTCCCAGACACACGACCTACTAACCCATTCACCTCCCAATTTTCTTTCTCTCCCACATGGAGTCACTCTCACACCACATTCAAACCTCACCCACACCTGTGTTCTCAGCTTTTCCCCTATATTCGATCAGCTACCATGGAGCTCCCCTAAAACCCCAGTCCCTGGCTATGCCACACCATCATGTCTCATCAGACCTCAAACTCTCTGAGGCTGAATGGTCTGTGGTCAGCAAAGGGCTCAAATTTGAACTCCTCTGCTACCACTTCAACATAACCAAGATACGCCACGGCATGGAACGTTATTTCTGCAATCTCAAGGCCCTCAATTTGACAAAAGCTCCAACCTGCCTCGGACAACTCCTTCACCCACCTCCAACCTTCCTCCTCCACTTGGTCACCACATAATGTTCTTGCACGCGCATAGACCACTTCATTGCGGACTGCTGATGTGATATCGGCCGCCTCAAATTCTCCATCCCCGTCACCCATCTTAACCTCACACCCTCGGAAGGTGCAACAGTTCACTCGCTCCACAACACCAATCAGTTAATCATCTAACCAGCTTATAAATGTTGAAGAATTTCCATTTTGCACCACGTCTTCCCTCCCCCTTTCCCGTGTCCCCACAGCGACCCATCAGACCAAAATGATTTCACTCTCCACACATACCCTCAGTGCCTCTGCTGCCAAAGCATATCATCCCGCAGCCCCGTATTTCGTGGTTCTGCCAGCTCCCCAAAATCCAGAAGTCCAACGACACTGGCCAACGCATTGTCTCAGCATCCTCCTGCCCCGCTGAATGTCTGATCTCCTACCTCGACTCCTTCCTCTTCCTATTGTTTCAGGCACTTTCCAAGTGATACGAACGACACCCTCCATCTCTTCAGTAACTTCCAATTTCCCGGCCTTCGGCACCTTATCTTCACTATGGATGCCCAAAGGAATGGTCTCCAGGCCCCTCCACTTCTTGCTCTCCAATAGACCAATCCAGTCCCCATTACACCTCCACAGGCTCTGTGCTTCAACTCTTCCACTATGATATCACGAGGCTATCCTCACACGCAGCTACTCTCCCGTGCAAACTCTCTCCCATGTATCGCTTTCTCACACAGCCTCTATCATGCGTAGCCTCTCTTATGCCTAACCTCTCCCCTGCACTTTTCTTAAATTCAAACAGAAACAAAGTTGCAATTTCAAACCATCTCCAAACCGTTTCGATTTGGAAAAGGGAGATCAGATTTTCTAGAGCTCAATACATTACTTTCACACCAACCAACGCAAGATGTGAGTGGGACTGGAATTAGCGAGTTTAAGTTTAAAGAGTTTCTGAGAATGAACATTAATCCATTCCACAGATGAAATTCACCGGATTACATGCACGTGTTTGTATGACTGAGCATTTCTTAATTGCATAAGTGATCATGAGTGTATTCTGCAAATTACTTCCTCACTCACAATATCCGAGGGAGATAACATTGCTGCCCATCTTTCTCAACCATATTTCATCATCAAGCTAGAAAACATCTGATTGAAACACGTTGTGCTCACTATTCAACTCAGGGGATGCCATTTATTGCTCAAAGGTTCTGTATTTGTATGTACGCTTTTCTCTGTGTATCTCAGTCTATGTATGCCTGCCTGTGTATTCCTGTATTTGTCTAATTCAGCTCTATTTTATGTGTCTTTGCAGCAATGTGTGTGTTAGTGTGTTTTCCTTTGTGTGAATCACTGTACCTGCCTCTCTCTGAGCAGTGGGCACCCGGTTTTATTGCGGTGAATTTTATGAACTGGGATCAATCCCTTCTGCCTCTTTCTTTGTTCCTAACTGTCTTGTGTTTAAAGTGATACAACAGTAATTTTGATGCTTGTTTCCATTTGTGTGTCCGTACCTCTATGCGTGTTTATGTGTCTATCCCTGTTTTTAATTGAACAGACCGGAGGGACGTTTTAATGACTGAGTTCGAGCGCCGGGGACTGGGGTTCACTTCATCGACGAGGAAGTCCTGAGTTCTGTGGGGTTTTATCTTTTGTGCAATGATTTGTAGTCCGAGTGTAGCTGTTTAGTGGATGTTCGCTGTATCTGGGAAATTGGATTATAGCCGTCTCCTCCATTTTCTCGGTAACATCCTCAGTACTGCAGAGCCTCCTGTGAAGTGCTGCTTTCCTGTGGTGGTTTGAATTGATTTGTTTTCATTCCAGCTGCTTCCAGTTGTTCGTTGCAATTGTCAGTGTATTGGATCTCGATCAATGTATCTGAAGTTGCAGTCTCTGGATGAGTTCCGTGCTTGTGGAAATTCTCTGACTGCCCCCTGTTTGGCTTGTCCTATGAGCGTTGTGTTGTTCCAGTCAGAATTGTGGTCTTTGTCGTCAGTGTATGGTCAGTAGGTACAGATGGCCGTTGGTTTAGTGGATACTCCACAAATTCTTCACCAAAAACGGATATTTCCTCAACTTCATCCACAGATAACAGCAGAAAAACAACGCAACGAGGACAAAACACAACCCAAAACACTAACCACCCCAGTTATAGAAAATGAAGTCTCAGAACTATCAGAGAGACTCCACTGATCATTTGGATTCGTGACAGCACATACAACGACAGCCATGCTCAGACAACAACAACTGGTGTCCCAATGTTCCCTGCTCCTTGTCAATCCCGAAGCTGCTCCAGGTGCGGTTAGAGCCCCTGTACTGGGACCCCATGCGTCTCTGTACCATCAGATAAAGACCTTGTGCTTCGTGGTTGCATCACTGAACCACATCCACATAATCATTCCCATCCCCATTTCCAGTTGAATCTTCGGGGCTGCAACACACACTTCCACTGATAACAGAACAAAAGCCCCCAAATCCCATCATGTTCAGGACAGACAAGTGTACAATAATCCATGCAAGTTGAAAATATGTTGCTGGAAAAGCGCAGCAGGTCAGGAAGCATCCAAGGAACAGGAGAATCGACGTTTCGGGCATAAGCCCTTCTGCCCCAAGAAGGGCTTATGCCCGAAACGTCGATTCTCCTGTTCCTTGGATGCTGCCTGACCTGCTGCGCTTTTCCAGCAACACGTTTTCAGCTCTGATCTCCAGCATCTGCAATCCTCACTTTCTCCCCTAATAATACATGCAAGACTTGCACCATACACTATATAAGATAAACATGCAGACAACTAACGATCCACATCCATGAGCCCCAACTAGACACGAAATGCCATGGCCAGATGTTCCTCGTAGCTATATTCAGGGCACTGAGTGTCTCTGATTCTGGGGCTGTGAACTAGGCGTATGACCATCTGCAGCAGTTGTTACGTTCTTATGTGGTGTAACTGGCGAAGCAACCGATGTAAAACTCAGTTACTGAGTTAGAAATAAGTAAATCGAATACGCTAGCCGATAAAACCACTTCTCATGCACTCCTGCACTGTACTCAGTTTGATGTTCGAGTCCGCTCAATCTGTGCTTCTGTGATTCGATTGGAGGCAATACGCTGCGCTGTGGCTGTAGTAATCTGCGTTCGATACCCAATCCCACCCGTGACGATTTCTGCTGTTTTGTTTTGTTTTCTCTTTACATGTGCAGCAGTAACACAGTAAATGATCAATTAATATTGCAACAAAACGGATAGAGGTACGTGAAATGGCGAGTCTGTGGTAAAATTTGTACAATTATTGAACATTAGCTTGAGTCAGGAAATGAGCATTATGAATCTATTTGGATAAATATGAGGATCAGTGGAGGAATAATTTACTAGGCCGTGTCGATTCCAAGCACAGCAACCGTAAACACAATGTAAAATTGTGCATACAGGAAAACAACATCGTGTGCAAGAGTTAAAGGATGGCAATAATACTGGCTAACCTTCATTTCTTCTCTCCCACTGCTGACTCCACTGTAAATAAAGTTCAGAAAACCGGAACAACACGATACATATCTTTGGTTTGATTAATTTAGAGTCTCCTTAGTTTCAGTCTTTACCTCGGGAACCATCTCTTTCTGTGCGAGCTTTAAGAAACGGACCATTCTTCTTGCCAGAAAAATAAATTTGTCACTAACCTTTGTGTGCTCCATGCACAAGAACACTCATAATCCTCTGCACCGCCTTTTGTTTGCAGTTTCTCTTGATTTTAGTAACAGTCTGCCTTGTGATTCTTCCTAACAAAATGCATGACCTCACATTCCCGACATGACACGACACCTGCCTAGCATTTGCGCACTTAGTAAATCAACCTGCATCCTTTTAAAGATTCCCCTGTCCTCATGACAACACGACTTCCCACCTACTCTGTATCGTCAGAAAAGTTTGACACATTTCAATCTGCCATTCCTCCACATTATTAATTCAGTGAAATCGCATTGAAGCCCGATGACTGACCATTCTGACCACTAATAATATCTTTCCACCTTGTAAAATACGTATTTATCCCGATTCTGTAACTTTAATTCAATAAATAATGACTGGGTAACCCACGGTCATTTCTCCCCACACCATGAACTCTGCCCTTGTCCAATTAATTTTATATGGTCCGTTATTGAATGCCCAGCAAAAATTCAAATGGATTTTGTCTGCGGTCTCCATTGAATTACTTTGCTTGTAATATTAGCAAAGAACTCTGGAAAAACTTTCAAGTGTGATTTCCCTCCCAGCCCACGATGGTGACTCAGTTTGAATGCCATCATCGTTTGTAAACGGTCTACATTTTTTTTTTGTTTTCTTCGCAATGGTCTCTAGCATTTTCTAAAGGACAGAAAAGATATTGGATCAGAGGGAAAGCCCATCAAGTCAGCTACATCTTCAAATGAGATAATGGCTGGTTTGGTCGATCTTCAGTTCCACGTTTTTGCCATGTCACTGTCGCCGTTCATTTTCCCAAGTGACAAAATACCTGTCTATCTCATTCCTGATTATCCCCAGAATGGACAACACTGTGTTGTAATGAATTCCACAGATTTGGTTTCCTCGGAGGAACAGCATATCCTCCTCGTCTGCCTCTTAAAGAAGCAGCCCTTTCCCCTGAAATCAAGCTCTACTTATTCGACATGAATGTTGTTTTTATTTAAATATCTTCTTTCCCATTCCTCTGGTAATTGAGTCTGGTCAGTAGCAAAGCAGCATCAACCCGCTCCGATCTCTCCCCCTTCCTTAAAAGAAGCCCCAGGAAATCTCCATTTAAAGTACGGTGCTCCAAAACAACCTTCCCAGTCTCAGGACTCTCTCCACAAATAGGGATTTCCTCATCCCTGGACATGGTGAAATGTGAAACTTGATGAAGAGATATGTCAGTGAAGAAAATATCGTCAATTGACAGGTGGAAAAATGTTATGGAAGCAAAACCATAAAACGCAGCCTCCACCCTTGGGAATCTGCAGAAAGTCTTTCGAAAGCCGAATCAGAGGAGAATGAAGGGTGAACTGTCCGACTGAAAAGAGACAGTCAAGACACCTTCCAATTTTTAAAGAGGCTGGGATCTTGACCTACATATTCTACAGACATGAAGTGACCTGAGATATTGAACGGATAAACGTCCCTGTATATCGAGAATTCAAATCTCACCTCGGCTCCAGGATAATGAGAAAACTCGGGAATGGACAGGCGTGAAGGGAGACTGTCCCGTTTGATTGGGAGCTTATTCCCACTGACATGAAGTTGTTTGCAGAAGATGGGGTCAGACTGTCCGAAAATGTTGGAAAAAAGTGAGTCAAATGCCGTGTCGTTTCAAATAAAGTAGTCAGGAGAGGAGACCTTGAGCAATTTGCTGTTGTTTTTTTTTATTCATAGCCAAGGGAAATACCTCTTTATTTGAAGATGTCCAAGATATTCCAATAAAATACAGAACGTTTCAACTTATATAGTAAAACACAAGCCAACTTCCCATTACTTTCACAACCTCACGGCAATCGTAACGTCCACAGTCATTGTCTGGTTTTGCATATCTTAATGTCTCTAAAACTTAATATTACTTTATACTGCAGATTCATCTCAGCTAGAACAGACAAGAAAGGCCGGAAAGAAACAGCACATCATTCTATGAAGCAGAACTCTCTAATGGCTTGAGGAGCGGCGACAGGCTGCAGCTGCAAGGTTAGGCAATCGAAACATAATTCCTCAGCCAGAGGAAGAGCAGTTTGCTAGCAGGCTATATTTTTTTAGAATAGATTAGATTACTTACAGTGTGGAAACAGGCCCTTCGGCCCAACAAATCCACACCGACCCGCCGAAGCGCAACCCACCCAGACCCATTCCCCTACATTTACCCCTTCACCTAACACTACGAGCAATTTAACTTGGCCAATTCACCTTCCCTGCACATTTTTGGACTGTTGGAGGAAACCGGAGCACCCGGAAGAAACCCACGCAGACATGGGGAGAACGTGCAAACTCCACACTGACAGTCGCCTGAGGCTCACAGCGCGAGAGACCCGCCCTCTTTGTGTTTCTCCACAACGAATGCCCCAGGCTTTATTTTGGGAAAGTAAAACTGCTTTGGAGCAATAATTATTCTAGTAGGGACTGGCTGAAGCTTGAATTCACTAAAAGCCTGCTTTAGGGGATCGTGCAAGGGCTATGTAATGAGACTCTATCGTGCAGTGGGTCGGTGTGTTTGTTTGTTAACAGTGAGTTTCGTTGCTTGGAGCCACCCAGGGACGGCGCTGCCACTGCTCTCGCTACATTTGTTTTC
>NW_025209675.1:0-491 GCF_004010195.1 Chiloscyllium plagiosum
CCCTAAGGATGGAGAAGGTAAAGCACATTGTCTTCACATCACATCATGCCAAATTTAGCTCACAAATCTTATGTAACATTAATTTTAGTAGAAGTATTTGAGGAGGAACCTAAATGTATCCCTCTTAATGTACTTCAACATCCAGCCTTGCATATCTGATTCTGAAGGACAGGATTTACATTAATTTGAAAAGGCAAGGACTGATTAGGGATAGTCTACGCATGTGTGGTAAATTGTGTCTCACGAACTTGATAGAGTTTTTTGAAAAGACAGCAAAGAAGATTAATAAAGGCAGAGTAGTAGATGTTGTCGATATGGAGGTAAAAACAAGGACTGCAGATGTTGGAAGCCAGAGTCGAGATCAGAGTGGTGCTGGAAAAGCGCAGCAGGTCAGGCAGCTGCCGAGGAGCAGGAAAATCAACGTTTCGGGCAAAAGTTCTTCATCAGGAATAGAGGCAGGAAGCCTGCAGAGTGGAGAGATAAATGAGAGG
>NW_025209675.1:12909-17172 GCF_004010195.1 Chiloscyllium plagiosum
TGGCCATGGGAAATTGTCCCATAGTGTCCAGGGATGTGCAGGTTAGGGTGGATTGCCCATGGGAAATTGTCCCATAGTGCCCAGAATGTGCAGGTTAGGGTGGATTGGTCATGGAAAATTGTCCCATAGTGCCCAGGGATGTGCAGGTTAGGGTGGATTGGTCATGGGAAACTGTCCCATAATGCCCAGGAATGTGCAGGTTAGGGTGGGTTGGCCATGGGAAATTGTCCCATAGTGCCCATGAACTTGCAGGTTAGGTTGGGTTGGCCATGGGAAATTGTCCCACAGTGCCCAGGGATGTGCAGGTTAGGGTGGATTGGCCATGGAAAATTGTCCCATATTGCACAGGTATGTGCAGGTTAGGGTGGATTGGCCATGGGAAATTGTCCCATAGTGCCCAGGGATGTGCAGGTTAGGGTGGATTGGTCATGGGAAATTATCCCATAGTGTCCAGGGATGTGCAGGTTAGGGTGGATTGGCCGTGGGAAATTGTCCCATAGTGCCCAAGGATGTGCAGGTTAGGGTGGATTGACCACGGGAAATGAAGGCTGACAGGAATAGTGTGGTCTGGGTGTAATGCTATCCAGAGGGTCAGTATGGACTCAATGGGCCGAATGGCCTACTCCCACATTTTCGGGATTCTAGGAGAGACAATATTGTCTTGCCGAAAGCCAATAGATGAAGGATTGAGTTGGTGGCGGCAATATTTATGGACTCCCATGTTTACTGACAGAGTCACACATGAGGAGCACAAATCTCCTCTCTCAGCCCCCTGCAGTTTGAGGTTATACAGAGGGGTACAAACAAAACCCCAATTAATGTCCACACTGCCTCGTAATAAATCTCATTAACATACAATGAGAATCTGATTGGAGTGAAATGAAACACCTCGATACCCAACTATATCAACTGAAGTTCTCTCTCCTCCTCTCAAACTGAATGTAAAGCTCCCTCTACACTGTTCAACCATCAAACACTCCCAGGACAGGGACAGCACGGGGTTAGATACAGAGTAAAGTTCCCTCTACACGGACAGGGACAGCACGGGGTTAGATACAGAGTAAAGTTCCCTCTACACTGTTCAACCATCAAACACTCCCAGGGACAGGGACAGCACGGGGTTAGATACAGAGTAAAGCTCCCTCTACACTGTCCCCCCATCAAACACTCCCAGGAACAGGGACAGCACAGGGTTAGATACAGAGTAAAGCTCCCTCTACACTGTTCAACCATCAAACACTCCCAGGGACAGGGACAGCACGGGGTTAGATACAGAGTAAAGTTTCCTCTACACTGTCCCCATCAAACGCTCCCAGGCCAGGGACAGCATCGGGTTAGATACAGAGTAAAGCTTCCTCTACGCTGTCCCCCCATCCCAGGGACAGCATGGAGTTAGATACAGAGTAAAGCTCCCTCTGTGTAGTCTGCACAGGAATGTTGGGGCTGAATGGCCTCTCCATTTACCATTGTCATCAAGCAGCACGTTCTCCGGTTTGAGGTCTCGGTAGATGATACGGTTTTGGTGGAGGTGCTGCAGGCCACAGAGGATCTGGGCGGAATAGAAACACGCTCTGGCCTCATCAAAGCCTGGCATCTTCTCATTCACATTGTAGATGTGATACCTGTCAATGAGAAACATTGTACCTGTCAATGAGAAACAGTTAGCAGGAGGGAGGGCAAAGAGGAAGTGCGGGATGCGGGTACAGTTACCATATTTAAAAGGCATGTGGATAAGTCCATCAACAGGAAATGTTTGGAGGGATTGGGCCAGGAGTAGGAATGTGGGATTAATTTGGATTGGAAGGAATCTCAGTGCTGAGAGAGTGGGCACTGTCGGACGGTTAGTGCTGAGGGAGTGCTGCACTGTTGGAGGGTCAATGCTGAGGGAGCACCATACTGTCGGACGGTTAGTGCTGAGGGAGCGCTACACTGTCGGAGGGTCAATGCTGAGGGAGTGCTGCACTGTCGGAGGGTCAATGCTGAGGGAGTGCTGCATTATCGGAGGGTCAGTGCTGAGGCAGTGTTGCACTGTCGGAGGGTCAGTTCTGAGGGAGTGCTGCATTGTCGGAGGGTCAGTTCTGAGGGAGTGCTGCATTGTCGGAGGGTCAGTGCTGAGGGAGTGCTGCACTGTCAGAGAGTCAGTGCTGAGGGTGTGCTGCACTGTCAGAGGGTCAGTAACATCTCAGGTTAATACAAGTGTTTGCATGGACACTGCTGAATGCGGATCCGGGGCCAATCTGTGCCTCTGTGTTGGGGTAAAATCATTTAGACAGATAGCTCTTCATCGCTTGTAGGGACTTGCTGTACAATGACTGGTTGCTGAATTTCCTCCCTCACAACAACGACAGTGTTTCTCTGAGCTGAGGATGAAGGCGATGCCAGAGAAATGTAAGTCTTTCTTTCTGATGAGCCCACTCCGTTCTCCTTCCCTGACCCTAACTTCATCGACAGAAGCACCTGCTCCAGGTACGCTCAGAACAGAATCCAAACAATATATGGTCGAGAAGGTGGGATTATCAGAGCTGTGTTGGTGGCGGGTGTGGGAGAGTGTCAGGGTTGGGGGGGGGGTTAAATTGGAGAGGCCTGACTAAGTGCTGGCAGAGACCCGAAGGGCTGAACGGACTCATTCAGCACGCTACGAATCTCTGACTCTCAGACACGTGACACTTTTCGAACAAATGGATGTGTGGCCAGCTGAAAGTGCACAGATGGACCTTCGATGACAGGTGTCACAGTCCACGTGGACACACAGTGTTTGACCTCAGACCTGCCAAATCCTATCTTAATCTGATTCCGAGCTAATCCGCGTGGAAATTCGGATCCACTGCTGCGATTGATACAGAAACATCCTTGGAGAGAGGCTCAACCAAACATCATGTTGTTCCCCACTCCCCTCACACCTCCCCCACTGAAATCTTGCCTTCTCTCAGCATGGGCAACAGCCAACCGGCGCACAGCAAGATCCCAGGGGCATCTCTCTTGCTGTCCTGCGCCATCTGTTGGGTACAAAGTGGGCAACTAGAGGCAGAAAAAAAGTGCTGGGCCCAGCATTTGCCCCCTTGAGAAGGTGGGGGGTGAGTTGCCTTCCTGACCCGCTGCAGTCCATGTGCTGGAGGGTAGACCCACAATGTCCCTGAGGGAGGGAATCCCAGGATTCGGACCCAGCCACACTGAGGGAACAGTGATATATTTCCAAGTCAGGATGGTGAGGGGCTCGGAGGGGAACTTGCAGGGGGTGGTGTTCCCATGTATCTGCTGCCCCTTATCCTTCTAGATGGAAGTGGAGCAAAATATTAAAGGGTGCAATGGTTTGTGCTGGATGCAGAGACCAGGGAGTGCAGCAGGGTCCAACAAGTGAGATCCCAGTGTGAAGCTAAGAAACATTCTGAGATACAGAGGGTGGGAGAAATGTGGAACTCTCTTTGGTAAACAATCCTGCAACAGAGGGCCTGAGGGATTTGTGATGAATGCAGCTCAGTGGGAGACAGGGAGTAGGTTAGCCATGAGTGGAGGGATAGGTTACAAGGGGATGAGTGGCCTCAACTTTTCCAGTGTGGAAGTCAGATACAGGGTGGTGGGTTTTAAACTCCACGGGGTCGGAATCACTCGGAAAAGTCCAGCCAGTGGTGAGAGACTGAGGCATGGAGAGAGGGACAGGATTGGTGGGAAGCCGGGGTTCATGGTGGGAGACTCTGGGAGCAGTGTGTTTGAGGCACTGGGCTCTTCAGGAGGTTAACGCTGTCAGCTATGCTGGAACACGTTTCAGTGACTGATGGATTAATGAGGGGATATGTTTCTTACCTGAGGTCACCCCCACTCATCAAGGTCATAACCAAACACAACTCCTGCTTTGTCTGAAACGCGTAAGCCAGAGTCACAATGAAACGACTGTGAACCTTGGCCAGAATCTGTTTCTCAATCTTCACAGCCTAGGGAGGGAGAGAGAGGGCAGGAGAAGAGCATGAGACACTCACAATCCAGTCGGAGCCCAAATACCACTTTTCATTTGCATAGCACCTCTCAGGAAGCCGAACATCCCATTCCCCGGGGCAAACCTTCGGCTCCGATGCGATATTACGGACCGGCGATCATAACGAGATTGATATCAAGGAGCGTCTTAAAGGATAAGACACAGAGAGAGACACAGGGAGGGGATCAGAGAGGGGGTTCCTGAGCTCGGCGCTCAGGCAGCTGCAGGCACTGCCCCCAATGGGGGAGCGATGGGAATCGGGGGAAGTTCAAGGGGCTGGAATTGGAGGAGGT
>NW_025209676.1:0-17172 GCF_004010195.1 Chiloscyllium plagiosum
AATGCCAAACACATCATTTGGAAATAATGGGAGCAACAAGCGTGCATAGCATCAGCTCAATCCAATACCTTAGGCACCCCATTCCCCATATCATTGCCTAATGATTTGTTAACAGCATACGCAGTAGCATACATCTGACAGAGTTCCCCAGCCATGACAGGGTCAGAGAGATACACTACAGAGATGGTCAATTCTGCACAATGATCAGGGAATGGAACCCTATATGTCTGTGTTGCCAAGATAATATGCTGGAGAACAATGTTGTTCTATTGTGAATGCTCAGTGACTGTTGCATTTGCAGCCCCCTCACTTACCCTGCTAATTACAATCCCTACACAGCCAGTCCCAACACTGCATACTATCCATGAGTTTCATAACTGAAACAAAAGTGGTCCTCTGCTAGTGACTTTCAGTCTTAGTGTTAACATGCTGCTAAGGACCCCCACCGCTTATTCCATCAGATTTTGTACTTGCCCGGTTTATCCAAAATCACACACTTGTGCCTACAACTGCCTACCTGCCCTCCCTAATTTTCGCAAATAGAGACAATTGGATGATCATGGCCCACCCTTTGAGTGAGTTGACCTGCCAGCACTAGCCCTCACTTCTCCAGACCCCTGGCTATTTGATACACATCTCGGTTTGTGAGTTCTCCCTCTACTGTCTGGACCAGCCTGCTCTGGTTTACATGTTGAATTTTCCTACAGTTAGTTTGTATGGTGAGGTTGACAAGATCGTAACTTGTGACAAGTTGGGCTGTTTATAAGCAATGATGAGCATCAATTCGGAACTTGCCACTGCTCAGTGAGAGTTTCACTACACAGCTTGAAAAATGTGAACATGTGGCGAGATGATTTCAATCTAGAGATCGACCTTGCCAATCATCTTGCCATAGCCCACATCTTTCAAATCCTTGTAAGATCCCAAGCAATGTTCCAACAAATTGCAATGCAGTCCACTGAATTAATGCAAAATACAGAAAGATACAACAGTACAAGGTGATTTTTCGTGACCCAGAACTATGTATTATGTTTTGCCCTTTTTTACTTCTCCTACTGTCCCACATTTTCTCTTTCTTTCCAGAACTGATTCCTGCTCAAATACATTTCCATGGATGCCACATATCCTCAAGTACCTTCTTCAATAGGCCAATATGTACATTAAAATAGCAAGTAGCATCATTTAACTTTGGGAAGTAACATAGACAATGTTCTTATTCAGTATCCCCATACCATGGGAAAAAGTGAAATCCATGGAGTAATTTTCCTTCTTCAGAGCTCACAAATATAGTAGCCAATTACTTTGCTTCACCTGGTGCCTTGACTGAGCTACTTTAACATCACTTGAAGTATTGAACCTTCTTGGTTTGGGAAGTTCGCTATGCAGCCTTTGCAGCAAACAGTACTATGAAAAATACAGGTGTGCCACCACAACAAGTTTCTCAATAACTCTAAATATTCTGTAAGATATTAAGTTAATTACCCAATGGCAGACGTCAATTCATCTGTACTGCCCAAAGCTTCAAATATAATATCATCCTTTCGCCTGCGCTCTCCAGTGAAGATGGTGGAAAACCCTTTCAAAGCAGAGAAATTATAAAAGATTAAGAAACAAAAATTTTGGAAAGATTCCAAGCTATGCATTTTGCCAAAAAGTTGCAATGAATTCAAATGAAAACGCAAACAAGTCAAAGTGGAGCGCAAAGCAAGCTACTGATTTGCTATTGCTTATTTTGTTCAACAAGATACATTTTTACACCTTTTTGTAGATTTCTAAAACAAAAGCAAGGTTTGAATATAGGAAAACATTGATAATTATATCAAATTTTCTTCTTCAACAGCATCACAATGCATTAGGGCTTTAAGGCACACTACTTTAACACTTAGTGTCAGTACAATCTCTAACGCTGCAACTTCCTGATCCCAAGAAAACTGCTAGCAGGAGATTCTGAACATCTCTCAGGTTCCCTCCTTTAGCTTGGGCATAGGACTGGGAGCAGGAACTGTGTGGGCCAGGTATGATAAGAGCTCTGTTACTTGAAAATTATTTGAAAAAAATCTCAAATTTAAAAGGATCCTCCAACACCCTCAATGCATAAAACCACAAACAAAATAAAGCTACCTTTTATTACATCAAGAGAATACTACTATACTTCATTGTCCATTCTGTTTTCCTTACTAAATCTAATGGAGCAGCTCTACTCTCAGCAGTTAAGCAAATATATTCTTTAGTAACAGTGCAAACCTTTGTCTCCTGTTTTTGTGTAGATCTTGGGAATCTTAAGCTCTTGTGTTTTGGCACTAGAAATGCAAAAACAAACAGTACAATCAAAAATGGAACAATACATTAACTGTCTAATCGTAGGCTAGCCTCAAAGGGGAGCAGAACCTAGACTCCTCCAAAGCTTCAGTTGGTCAACTATCAAACAAAAGTTCCCACATTTGTTGTCTATTATCCCTCAGTCAGCTAACAGGTAACAAGTGGGTTTCCTCCGGGTGCCTCTGTTTCCTCCCACAATCCAAAGATGTGCAGGTTAGGTGAATTGGCCATGCTAAATTGCCCATAGTGTTCGGGGATGTGTAGGTTGGGTCTGAGATTGGTGAAGAGTAATGAGTGGGGGAGTGGTCTGGGTGTGGACTTGTTGGGCCGGAGGGCCTGTTTCCACACTGTTGGGATTCTGTGATTCTAACTGGGGCTCCACATCTCTGGTTGAACGACGACAGTTTTGCTCTAGACTCGGAACAGATTAGCCAGGTTGTTAATGGAAAAAATAAATTTGTTACAGAAGAAGAAACATTGATGCATTATTGGGGAAATGAAACTATGTAACCCATTGCTTAATTACAACTTCCAGTATTGATTTAAAAGGTTTTTTTTCCAAATCAAAACTATTTTAAATCATGGAAAAGAGATTGGGAATTCATGGGGCTGGAGGAGTTCTTACATCTCTTCTCACTTAGAAACCCTACTCATCATGAACAGCTCCCAAATCAATTCCAGCCCCTCTCCTATGAACCAACATTCTGTGTTAAGGCAGGTATTATATCTGGCTGTAAGAAGGCAAAGTGCCAATTGTTATCAGATTGGGGGAGGTAAAATTACTTCAGTGCAATAACCTAGAAAGATTTACCTCTCTCAAAATACATTCTTGGCTTTTTAAAAAAGAATTGTAGATTTCCCAAATTCACAGTTCAAAAAAGTGAGCAGGGCCCACCATTGTTAATAATTTCTAATTGACCCTTCCCTAAGCCTCCAAAGCATTCACCCTCTCTATTACTCCCACAATCAGAATAAATAACTATACCAAAAAAACCCACATAAAGCAGACAAAACAATAACATTTTGTCAGTTGCACCCAGAACTACCACTGATCATCCACCTCCAAGATCCTCTAACACCAGGTTAGTAAGTCCAGTGATATCACACACCCCAACTCTAACCTCTAAGCACTGCCATATCTCTCCCAATTGAAGACTTGTCAATTCTGCATAGTCAAGTAATACTCCCAGTCCAGCATTTAAACACAATATCCATTTCTCTCTTTCCTATCTATTCTTCCAGATTCACTCCCACTTTTCCATATCCAATGATCATCAGTCTCAAGCCACAACATTTTTACCCAGGCCTTTCCACACCAAGACAACAATTCTTACCACCTGCCCCCCAGAATCTCTTCCTCTGTATAGTAACCATTACAGCAAGATAAGATTACTACAACTTTAAATAACAAGTAAAACCATTAGATTATTTTTCATAAAAATAATTGAATAAAAATTTAATAACACCATAAACTGTTCAAAAAGAAATTGGATTTTTGCAATCCCGTCAACAGCACCAGTTATATAGCTAAAATCCAGCATGCAAGTTGTTTTTAAAAGGTTTTCGCTAAGAATCGGGATCAAAAATTTCATTCTGTAGGATGGATTGAGCTAATAAAATGCAACTGAGGTATACTCAATAATGTCTATTGTACAAATTGTAAACCAAAGTCTGTTTAAACTTAAGGTTAGAACCATATAGAGAATTTTGAGTTATTTTTATGATTGTGTGTCACATCTGTATGAAAATGTTATATCCACACATACTTTTACACATATATATTACATGTAATAAGAAACACTGCAACCTAATCATATTCAACGTACCACTACTCTCCCTTTAAAGGCGGCTCCATTGTCATTTCATAGTAAATAAGCGACACCACCTGCAGAACTGATCTGGTCCTATCATTTGTTTGGTATGGCAATAAGTTTGTAATGAAAGGAATACAGTCTCAGAAGGAACAAACAATAAAACTAGGAAATGGTGGCCTGACTTGTGTACTTCGAAATGGGACTCCAATAAATTCAATTCCAGGCATTATTGTTTTTTTAAAACTATATGTTCCCTCAGCCAGTGTCATTTTTTTTAAATTGAAGATATTGAGGACTGCAAATGCTGGAAAGTCAGAGTCTATTAAAAGTGGAGCTGGAAGAAGCATAGCAAAGCAAGTGGCATCAGCGCAGCAGGACAGACAACATTTCAGGCAGAATCCTTCATCCAGACTGATCCTCTGACGCTGCTTTATCTGCTGTGCTTTTTCCAGGTCCCCATTTTACCATCTCATTTTTTTTAGTTCAATAAAAGGATGTGGACATCACCAGCTAGGCTAGCATTTATTGCCATCCCTGGTTGATGTTGAGAGGTGAGTTACCCTCCCAAACAACTCAAGTCCATTTGGTACACTGTTTGGGAAGGAATTTAACTTAGAAGAAATAACAATATATTTCCAATTCTGGATAGCAAGTAGCTCAGAGGGGAACATACAGTTGGTAGTGTTCCTACATAGCTGCTGCCCCATTAAGAAATGTAACATCGACATCAACAATTGGGAAAACAATGCCAAGGACAGCAAACTCTGCCTGTTTGCGATCAAAGTACCGCCCACAGGAGACGGTGCCTAGTTCACAGCCCAGCCAGTCAAAGCCAACAGATGTGCAGAGCTAGAAGAAAGAAGAAAACAGAAAGCGAGGCAGCAACAACCAAAACCCAATCTGCCAAGTGGAACTACTTGTCCTGAATGCAGAAGAACTTCCAAAGCCAAGAATGGACTCATAAGCCACCTGACAGCCCATAAACAGATCAACAGAACAAAGACCATGACCTCAAGGGATAGCCACGCCAACAGTCTTAGATGTGGAATGTACAGCCTAAGGAGTGTTATCTGCATTGCATCTTGTACATAATACAGGATGTCCCTGGGTTACAAACGCCCGACTTACAAACATCCTGTAGTTATGAACCTAACTCCAGCTTTTCATTTTTAAAAATGATGAGTTCTGTAATGTTTTGTCCAAACGAACGAGCGGACAAATTAGCCCATATCTGTTCCCACTTAGGCACAAATTCAGCTTACGAACAGTGGAAAAAAATGGAACTCATTCATAACCTGGGAACTTCCTGTACACATTGCTGGAGGTAGCGAAAGGGATACCATTCAAACAGGGGATTTTTTTTTCTGGATGGTGTCCAGCTTCTTGTGTAATGTTGGGCACTATAACCATCCGAGCAAGTGGGGAGTATTCCATCACATTCCTGACGTAGTCCAGAAGTAGAGGGCATAGGTTTAGGGTGAGAGGGGAAAGATATAAAAGAGACCTAAAGGGTAACTTTTTCATGCAGAGAGTGGTACGTGTGTGGAATGAACTGCCAGAGGCTGGTACAATTGCAACATTTAAAAGGCATCAGGATGGGTAGATGAATAGGAAGGGTTTGGAGGCATATGGACTAGCAGATGGGACTAGAATGGGTTGGGATATCTGGTCAGCATGGACAGGTTGGACCGAAGGGTCTGTTTCCACGCTGTACATCTCTATGACTCTATGTGCTTTGCGGATAGTGGACAGGCTTTGAGGCCGACGGTGAGGATTGATATCAACACACTTGCTCTTCTCATTCTTTGCCCCCGACCCCCATATCTTTTAGCTCTTCCTCTCAGACGGTGCTCACCCATCACTGTCTGCACTGCAGTAGCTCCGCCTGCTACATATCCGGGCGGCAGTCGGTACCCCACAGCCGCGCCCACACACAACCGCCCGGAGAACAACCGCCAACATCCGGCCCCTCGAGCTCGCGCCGCCGTCAGGCCACCGCAAGTTCGCCACCCGATTGGCCAGCACACAGCCATTCCCACCCACCACTTCCGCTCATCCGTCTCCCATTGGTCAGTTGGCATCGTCCCGTTGATCAGCCGGGCCGAGCACATTGGTTCCGACATAAAGTGTCCATTCTCTGATTGGCTGCGGCTTTCTAGGGTGCTCAGCGTTTGGCCCCGGAGCTGATACGTTGGGGTGTGGTCTGATTGACAGGGGAACTCGCATCCCGATTGGTGAATGGCGACAGCAGCGCCGCCATTTGACTGGCTGGGCTGCGAACTAGGCACCGCCTCCTGTGGGCGGTACTTGGATCGCGAGCTGCTGGATGGGATAGTTATGTATATGGTGTTTGATATCAATGTCAATAGTTGCACAAAATTTACCTCTCTCTCACCGACAGTAGAATGAAATGTTTTACTGAACGTCAGAAAATGCTGGAACTACGCAGCCGCTTATGAAGCTTCCAGGTAATGGACCCTTCTTCATCAGAACAAAGACCAAGTGAAGCGATTGCATCAGTAATATAGTCTGATAAATGAACAAGTTAAGAGAATGCATGAGTGTAGCTGCTTCGTAAATGTTAAAGATGCTGTATGTGATATGGTATGCAACCTCTCTGGCTTTAACACCCACTGAATGTCAAACAAGGCTTCCCACAGCGGGCGTGCTGTACTGCCAACCATGCTTTCCTTCAATCTGTCCTTGTGGGTGCAAAAGGATCCCAAGACACTACTGTACTTTGAAGAAGAAAGCGTGGGAATTCCATGGCAAATATTTATCACTCAACAAACATCACTTAAAAGCAAAGCACTGTGGATGTTGGATACCTGAAGTAAAATGAGAAAGTGTTGGATAAACTCAACTGGTCTAGCAGCTTCTGTGGAGACAGAGCTAATGTTCTGAGTCAGAGCTATGTTCAGAACTTCCTTAAAAGAGGATTATTTGGTTATTGATGTTTGCACGTGCTTTCTGTGTATGCATATGTGTGTGCATTCTACATTACAAAGGTAACTACTTCAAAAGTGCTTTGGGGCAACCTGAAAGATAATACATAAATGTAGGTCTGCTGGGTTTTTAAAAGATTCCCCACCAAACACCCCAATAAGAGTGCCAAAATCAGAAATTGCGTACAGCCCATGAGGGATGGATAATAAATGTGGTGCTGCTGGTATTAAAAACAATCTGTTTATGGATTTTCTATGAATGTTGAATTGTGGAATATTTTATTGATAAATCTTTTTCAAGACTTCTGTAACAATTTCATTGCTATATTTAATTTTGACTGATTTTAACAATTGAATGAAATAAAATTTCTCTCTTTTAGCGTTTATTTCACAATGGCAAACAAGACATTGATTATATCGGCTCCAGGGAAGGTGATATTGCATGGAGAACATGCTGTGGTTCATGGAAAGGTAAGCATGCATTTAACTGAAAGAAAGACAGTTTACATTCTGTACATGAAAGAGAGACACTCTGGCTGGGGGTGGTGGGGGAGAGTAATCTATTTAATTGGGTTTGATTTCAATCTTTTGAACACATCAATAAGTATAGATGGTGCCAAAAATGCAATGGCAGTTACAGATGGCAAAATAATTTGTCCATGAAATTGCTAATTTATAGTGAGAATAAGCAATTGACATTATCTTCTGTTAAATGGGTCGAATTTTCACATTTATGTTGTATATATCACCAAATTTAGATAACAAATGCATCTTATTATAACAGCAACTAGTTAGTTCCTAAGTAACTCTGGTACTTTGACTTTAGCTGCTCTTCCTAATAGACCTATCCAGCTGTTAATCACTGTCTAAAGAAAAACTTTCTGACGGCATGTCAGGAATTACCAATTACAACACTGTACTATCTGAAACTGTTCTTTTTAATGTAGTAATTCTGAGAACTAACCTAAATTGTGTAGCTTCTGGTGAGTAGATGTTTGGAGGACGTAACGTCCTTTCCTAATGCCATCTACATGAAGTGAATCAAAATGTGATATGCAGGACTTCTAGCCTTGATATTTGTGAGTAGAGGATTAAAGCATCTGGGCTGAATTTAATTTAAAAACATCTCTGTAAAGTCTTTGTAATTTGACCCTCTGACAGCAGGGATCATTCTCATTGCTCATATATGCATTGACCTGGTGTCCTGGAACATTGTCACTGATGGATGGTGACCACATGCTCTGTGCAGGACTCCACATATGTGTTTAGAGATTTTAATTTGATGATATAACCCAACCTACATTATTTATTGGCATCTATAAACAATGAATCAACTAACACTTTAAGACCCATTTCACCCACCCTTAGCGAAATTCTACCCCATGAGGGATAATATATGCCATCAGTTTAAGGATGGCTCCTCAATCGAGTCTACCAGGGTGATGCTCTGCTATGTCACACCTGAGACTGTGATTCCTTGTCATTTTATATCTGAACAATTTGGAGGTCTCACAACACAAATCTTTAGGATGCACTATAAATTTTTCTTGCACACATACTATTTAACCCAGCTAGTCTTTGGTTCTTCCATTCAATTAGTTGCCTGTCTATACTGTAAGAAGGGCTCATGCCCGAAACGTCGATTCTCCTGTTCCTTGGATGCTGCCTGACCTGCTGTGCTTTTCCAGCAACACATTTTCAGCTCTGATCTCCAGCATCTGAAGTCCTAACTTTCTCTTGTCTTATACTGTAATCTGTGTTCAACCTTTGACAACCGATTTTAGTTTATACAGGAGGATTGTGAGGTATTTTGTGAAAGCCAGAGGCCATGTACAGCTCACACTATAGCTTGGTTAAAAGTAAAGATAAAGTACTGGAGAAACTCAGTGGGCCAGGCAGCATTTCAGTTGAGCACTCAGATCCTGTACGGACCAACTGGTGGAGGTATTTACTGACATCTTCAACCTCTCCCTAGTACAAGCTGAAGTCCCCACCTACTTAAAAAAAGTCCACCATCATCCTGGTACTCAAGAAAGCACACACAACATGCCTGATGACTACGTGCCCAATGGCTCTCACCTCCATAATCATGAAGTGCTTCGAGAGGCTGGTCATGGTCCACATCAACTCCAGTCTCCCAGCCTGCCTCAATCTCTACAATTTTCCTACTGATGAAACAGATCTACAGCGGACAGCATATCCCTAGAACATCTGGACAATAAGTACACCTTCATCAGACTCTTGCTCATTGACTATAGCTCTGTCTTCAACAACATTCCCCAGACTAATCTCAAAACTCTGAGACCTTGGTTTTGGCTCTGCAACTGGATCTTCTGCTTTCTGACTCACATACCACATTCAGTGAAGAGAGGTAACTGCAACTCCTTCACAAAAACACTTAATTCTGGAGCCCCCCCAAGGATGAGTCCTCAGCCCCCTACTGTACTCCCTATACACCCATGACTGTGTTGCCAAATTCCAAGTGCCATCTACAAGTTCACTGACAACACTGCCATAGTAGGATGGATATCTAACAATGACAAGTCAAAATATGGAAGGAAGCTAGAGAGCTTAATGACTTGGTGCATTGAGAGAACAATCTCTCTCTCAACATCAGCAAAACTAAAGAACTGATCATTGACTTCAGAAAGAAAGGAAGAGAACACTCCTTCGTCTACATTAATAGAACTGAGGTTGAGAAGGTGGACAGCGTCAAGTTTTTCGGAGGGATGACAGCCCAGACCTTCACTGAATCCAACCTTCCATGCATGGTCTCCATTTAGGTGGCTCCTGTTGCTGCGGAAAGGCTGCCAACATCACCAAAGACCCACTGCACCCCAGTAATGATCTCCTACAACCTCTTCAGTTAATCAGGCAGGAGGTATAGAAGCTTGAACACATGCACCAGAAGGTTCAGGAGCAGCTTCTTCCCATCTGTTACTAGACTGATGAATGGATTCTCTTATCTCAAATAATGTTGATCTTGCTAATGTTGATCTCCCCTAGCGCACGCCCTGTGCAACATAACCTTTGCTTTTGTCCAAGTTTGGTTTTTAAACAACCTCTGATCTGTACATCCTTGCTTACTATGATGTGTCTGTACTACACGAAAATAAAGCTTTTCACTGTATTTTGGTACACGTGACAATAAATCAATCAATCAATCAATCAAAAATCTATGAAGTCAGGAACAGATATAATGTCGAAGACCATAGGGACAACCTACTTTGTTTTCTTCCCTTCGTACTATTGTAACCTTACTCCCTTTTGTGATTAATTTTCAGTTTGAATTTTCATTTGATTTATTTGTTGATTTAATTCAGTTTTGCGTAAAATATCATAGAGGCAGGTAAGATGGTAATTCTTCAACAATGGCAAATAATTTGTTGAATTGTAATCACTCCCCTATATTCAATTTTTATTAATGATAGACAGACAGTGTGGGAGTGATTTCTTTTTTTTATTTTCCATTTCTTGTTCCCTTGGCAAAATTTAGGTGTTAAGGCAAATGTCAATCAGCCAATTAAAAACTAAATGTTTTTGTTTGGTATCATTATTATAGCAGACAGAAATCACTTGTCAACACTGATTTTCTTATGCGTTTGGAATGCTGAGATAAATGTATTGTTTTTGAAATTATGGTACTAATGCTAAATATTTTTTGTATTTGTAGGTGGCTCTGGCAGTCAGCTTAAACTTGAAAACATATCTCCGACTGCAACCATGTCCTGATCAAAAAGTGCAATTAAACTTACCAAATATTAACGTCCATCTTAGTTGGAAACCTGCTGCCCTCCAGTTTCTGCAGTCAGCAATTGGTGGTAAGATGCACACAAATGAACAAAATTATAATTAATAAAGGACATTGTACTTGCAACTTTTTTTTAGAGACATTAATTCATAAGAATATTAGCATAAAAGATGGTGCAGCCAATAGAAGGGTACAGGGAAGTGGTAATAAAAAGTGAAATATTGGGAAACTGGCAACATTCAAACATGATTTAAACCTAACATTCTGGAATAAGGATTTGTATTAATCTCGGTGACATTGCAGTTTTGCGTGGTTCACCAGAAATCTCAAATGTACTGTTCAGGGCATAGATGGAGAAATTGTTTGTTCGTATCAGTACCTGGAAGATGCCTATTTCTGCCTGCATGTGATTAATAGACAAAGGGGTATTTTTGACTGTTTCTCATAGGAATAGATGGAGCTGGAGTAAGTGATTTCAGTTTTTGAGCCTGGTCTTTCATAGCTGAACTAGTTTTTGTTTCAACTTTCTTGTCAGATAGATTTTAGATTGACTCCACCTTGAATAAAATTAATGACCAGCCTCCATTGTTGTCTGAGAAAGAGAATTCCATAAAATAATGACATCTGAAAGAAAAATAGCTACCCTCATTTCTTTAAAAGGGAGACCTGTTATTTCCTCAGATCACTCTGATTCCTCTGTATGACCAAGTTCTGCAATCTCTCTCCATTTAAACAGAAGACTGTTTTTTCTGCTGTTCCTGGCAAACTGGACAAGTTCACATTTACCCATGTAATGCTCCATCTGCCAAATTTTAGCCTACATACTTGACCTTTCCATATTCCTTTACAGAGTCTCTTCCTATTGATAACTTACTTTCCTATCTATCTTGGTGTTACCAGCAAATCTAGTCATTGTATATTCAGTCCCTTCAAGCTTTTGAATATAGATTGTAAATATTCTTTTGAATAATAATTAAGTTCCAATACAGTTCAAGTTTATAGCACATGGAAGATAAATCCCTACAATTCTTATTTTGGCTCAGAGCCTAAAGTCATGCAACAAAAAGTCTTTCAGTCAACTTGCGCAATTCAGGATCACTCTGTTTGATAAATAGATGCAAAGATAAATCCGAGCAATAGCAGTAGAAAGATCCCAGACTGCTCAAGCTTGGTTACATTGAATACCCTGAAGTAACTTCAGTTGGCCTCTGTTAAGGCAGATGTCCGATTAAATCATGCTACTGCGCAGGTTCTTCCATAATACTAAATACTGGATAGCATGCCCTAATTGAGTGTGCAATTTGGTTGAGCTCCAATAATATCCATGTAGAACCCTATGGCCCTACATCATGTCTCTGCCAACCTTGCTACAAGTTCTTTACAGTCAAATGTAATTAGGATCTCCTATTGGGAGGGAGATGACAAGTTGAAATTTTGCAAGCACAGATTTGTTCATTGTTAGGTTTGGAGACTCTAACTTGGCAACTCTTCCACATGAGCTTGACATCCAGCTGTTTTTTTTCTCCCAGGAAAAAATATTTACAGAAAAAGTACTTTGTGGGATATTCTTCTCCACTTACTGATCCAAGGGGATATGTTTGCTGCTAGTACATTTTAGAAAATCCAACACGTACTAACTTTTTAATGTAAGTTTCTGTTAAGAGCAATGAGTTCCTGCTGGAAGTGGTTTAAAGAAGCCTGTCGCACAAAGTATTTGGTCAAATGGTTGGCTTGATTACAAAGGGATTTGGAACGTGTTACTATATGGCAAGTGCTATGGAAATACAAGTTGTTGCCACATTTTAATAGTTCATTCAGTTACTTTGTATGCAGAGATCTTGAATGTTAACTAATTGCATATGTGATGCTAACGTAAGAGATCAGTTGTGGAAAAGTGATTATTTGAAACATTATAACTTCTAGATTTAACTTCTGTTTTGTTAACGTTAAACTACAGTTGATAATTAATCTAGACAATTTTTGATAAATCAAAGGATGAAATATATGCAATGTGTTGCTTTTTGTTTGTTCCTTTAAAAACAAGTGGCAGAGGTGCAAAATGGGTTGTGTCTGACTTCCCATTGATTCTATAATTATTATTATTATTTATTATTATTATTCACTTTCTTTTAGTGACTGATGTGCTGACCCCAAAGGCTCCAAACCAGGAACAAATGGATCAATTGAGACGATTTGCAGGAATTCCAGAAGGCTCGACAGATACAGAGAGCCTCAGTATCCTCTGCTTCCTTTACCTTTATGGTGCTATCTCCACCAGAAATGGGTATTAGATTTTTCTATCCACTAAGTTTACTGCAGTATGAATGATACAATTCAACTTGGCGCAGAATTTGATGGTGGAAGGTGTCAGATTGGTGTCACTATTGCAAAGGCTTAACGATGTTTATGGATTACATCTGATAGGTGCTGCATAATACACTTAATTCCTTGGTAGTACAGAACTTAAGCGTTGCTAAAAGGAGGCATGAGGTCAACGCTTTGTGTCTTGTATTCATCAGGACTAGGACACAAGAAACTAGACTTGGAAAATACGTTTGCATTGGGTTTTAGTTTAGGCGGATATAACTGTAACCTAAAAATAAGAAAAAGATGGATGAGAACATAGGTCAGTGTCATAGAGGTAAAAATAATACGCACTCGATACAGATTATTGAAGTAATAATAAATTATCTCACAAACATAAATGATTTGAGGTTATTAAGAGTAACTGAAACATGCGTTCAGAGATTATGAGGTTGATAATATACTGGAGTGTAATGTGTTTAGAAATATGAAAAGAAAGAGAGTGGGAAATGAGGCAGGTGTGTTCTTAAGAAACAACAAATTCAGTAGCAAAAATTAGATCACTAACAAAGGGATCCATACAGAACTTGTACAGTGTTTCATTTCAGGTGTATGATAACAAAAAGACATAGGGCCGTTTAAGTGTTTGTCAAAAGATGGATAGGGTTAATAGTCAAGGTTTTTTTTCCCCAGGGTCATGGATAGGATAAATAGACAAAGTCTTTTCTCTGGGGTGGGGAGAGTCCAGACAAGAGGCCATACATTTAAAATGAGAGGGGAAAGATTTAAAAGAGTTCTAAGGGGTACCTTTTTCATGCAAAAGGTGATGTGTGTAAGAAATGAGTTGCCAGAGGAAGTAGTGGAGGGTAGTACAATTACATTTAGAAGGCATCTAAGTGGATATATAGAGTCATAGAGATATACAGCACGGAAACAGACCCTTCGGTCCAACCTGTCCATACTGACCAGATATCCCAACCCAACCTAGCACCACCTGCCAGCACCCAGCCCATATCCTTCTAAACCCTTCCTATTCATATACCCATCCAAATGCCTCTTAAATGTTGCAATTGTATTAGCCATCACCACTTCCTCTGGCAAACCATTCTATACACGTACCACCCTCAATGAAAAAGTTGTCCCTTAGATATCTTTTATATCTTTCCCCTCTCACCCTAAACCTATGCCCTCTAGTTCTGGACTCCCCACCCCAGGGAAAAGACTTTGTCTATTTATCCTATCCATGTCCCTCATGATTTTATAAACCTTTATATGGTCACCCTTTTCAGTCTCCAACGCTCCAGGGAAAATAGCCCTGGTCTGTTCAGCCTCTCCCTAAAGTTCAAATCCTTCAATCCTGGCAACATCCTTGTAAATCTTTTCTAAACCCTTTCATGTTTCACAACATCTTTCCAATAGGAAGGAGATCAGAATTGCACACAATATTCCAACAGTGGCCTGACGAATGTCATGTACAGCTGCAACATGACCTCCCAACTCCTGTACTCAACACTCTGACAATAAAGGAAAGCATCCCAAACACCTTCTTTACTATCCTATCTACCTGCGCCTTCACTTTCAAGGAGCTATGAACCATATGAATAGAAGGTTTAGAGGAATATGGGTCACAAACTGGCAAATGGGACTAGATTAATTTTGGATATCTTGGTTGAGATGGACAAGTTGGACCGAAGGGTCTGTTTCCATGCTGTATATCTCTATGACGCTAAGTGAAGAAAATTACAAATCTAATGTGAACGTATGCACCTTGCAGCAATCAAAATGCTGAAATGACATTGTGTTGTTTTTATCTTTTTAAATGGTAGGCAGGTGCCAAACATGGACATTCTGATTTGGTCTGAACTTCCAATAGGAGCTGGCTTGGGATCTAGTGCTGCATATTGTGTATGTCTGGCAGCAGCTCTTTTATCAGCCAGTGGGGCCATTACCTGGCCAGTTCCACAGGACTACAACAGTACCAGGCAAGCAAAGATACCTCCTGAGGTTCTATAACCTGTCCTATAATTAGACATATAAATTATCCAGTCAAAGAAAAGGGGGAGAGCTGTAAATCCGGAATTATTGATTTCAAACAGAAATCTTTGACTGGTTTATCTGTTACTGTATTGAGTTGGGCTGGGTATGTTTATTGGTGGGATTCTCTAGCAATTTAGTAACTGGTATCTGTGATGTAGAAAGTTAGTTTGCAATATAGAATGATGCCAACAGTGTGGGTTTGATTCCCACACCAGCTTAAGATGAAGGATTCTCTTTCCAACCTCCACCATCCCTCCCCCACACCTTACCTGAGCAGTGGTGACCCTCAGACTAAACCACAATTAGTCATCTCTCTCTAATGAGAAAGCAGCCCAATGGTCCGGTAAGTCTGAAGTGACCTTAATGTGTTCACCTGATTCTGTAAAGTTGAAAATATCAAATTGTTCAACCAGACTGTCATGTGACATTGAGTGTAGTTAAACAGAAATACTTGTTCTTTTTGCCAAGGATGAGAAAAAGATTTATTTAGAGGTGTAATGCAATACTCTGTCTGTTGGAGTATCTTGAAGCATTGCACTCAGCATCCCAATCTTGGATGATGCAGATACCACTTCTCTTTGTCCTACACATCAGCTGTTCTGCCACAGCCTACAATCAGCTGCACCTATTTTGACAGAAAGATGCTATTCAGCCTGTCAATTACGTGCTGACAATTTACCTCATTCCCTATCCGATTAGGCCATGGCAAGGAAAATGCAGATTCCTAAACCGCCGGTGATCTGGAAGCTTTAATCAATAAAAATTAATTAATCTTTTTTGGGTTAATTGTTCATTTGCCAAGGAGGAGCCAGTTAACATAGTGGGTACAAATTGCAGTAGATCTAAAAAAATTAGATTTCAGCAAGATTAGGAGGACGTAGTGTAATAAATTGTATTGCAGTGTGAAAGATAATATAGTTATAGCATATATTTATTTATTGTGAAAATACATGGAGGAAAAAAGGAGGAGATGTAATGAACCATTACCATTAAACATTGTAAAATAAAGCCATGTTCTGGTAGTATTTCATTAAAAATATTATTCTTGCTGCTGACCAATGTTTCTATGCATTTATTTTCCTCTTTACTGACAAACAGGTGGAGTGAAGATGAACTGGAGCTGATTAACAAATGGGCATTTCAAGGAGAGAAATTGATCCATGGAAATCCATCTGGTGTGGATAATGCTGTGGGAACATGGGGTAACATTTATTTATTGTATTAAAATCAGAATATTTTAGTGGGATTCAATGTGCTGTAGTTCTCTTAAGGAGAAAGAAACGTCAGGAGATGTTGATAAATAAAGTTGGAGGGGAAGAGGGCTTGTATGGGCTATTAGCAATGTACAGTCCAAATGGCTTGTTCATTTAAGTTTTATAATGTAACTTTTCTCTGGAAGTGACTAGTAACAGAAAGAGTTGATGATTGACTGACTGTGTAACATACTGATGTTTGATTTGGAAATGGTGGAATTGCAATGCATGCCACAAGGTGGCATCCTCACTGCAGCAGTTTAGATTTCTCATTCATGTAATTACTCCTTCCCATTTCTGGAAAGCAGGTCCTGCTAGCAATATTTAGTGAGAAGGGACAGAATGAATTGGAAATATGTGTTGAATAATTTTGTAAGAAAATACCATGATGATGCATCAGCACTCGCTTAGAGTCATAAAGTCATAGTGATGTACAACACGGAAACTGACTCTTCAATCCAACTTGTCCATGCTGACCTGATATCCTAAGTTAGTCTAGTCCCATTTGCAAGTACTTGGCCCATATCCCTCTAAACACTTCCTATTCATAAACCTATCCATTTGCCTTTTTAAATACTGTAATTGTACCAGCCTCTGACAGCTCATTCTATGCACATACCACCTTCTGTGTTAAAAGTTGCCCTTTAGGCCCTTTTTATATCTTTCCCCTCTCTCCCTAAACCTATACCTCTAGTTCTGCACGCCCAATCCCAGGGAAAAGACCTTGTCTATTTACCCTATCCATGCCT
>NW_025209677.1:0-9458 GCF_004010195.1 Chiloscyllium plagiosum
AAAGATATTCCAGAATGAATAGGAAGTGAACCGCATCTTGGAGATCGATTTCCTGCTTTAATTCCTTGCCTTAAAATTGGGAGGAAAAGTGGCATGACGTTGGGTTCATTTGATATCCACTGAAATCTGCCAAAGTAACTGAGCATCAAAAGTGACATCTTGTTTTGTAGTTTAACCTTCTCTTTTTCTCATCAGGATTTTCTTTAAGCTGAAATAAATTCGGAGCAAAATTGAATCCAACATTAAAAGTTACAATCATATAAATCCAATTCACTTCCGATCATTGCAATGAACAGAGTGAAGTTGCAGCGAAATTCATAAAATGAAACAAACAAAACTGCATTTCCGGGAATTTTACCCAGTTCAGGTTCAGACATATGAGAAAGACCATCGAGCTAAAACATCACCTTCACTTCTCTCTCCATATATACGTCTTCATGTGAGAGAGAAACTGTCTGAAGAAATTATGCATCAAATGTGCGTGTGAATATGACGGGAATTTCATGTTTGCTGGTTCATTCTGAGACAGTTCCGAATCGGAATAAATCAAGAATAATGTATTCCTTCCAAGGACCAGGTCAATTCCTTGGATTTTGCCGGTATTATTATTCCGCTAAAAAGAGAAACATGATGATGTGTATTCGATTCTGCTCAGGGAATTTCTTATTCCTGAGGTGGACCACATGTAATCTTGATGTGGTCACATGTGAGACCCTTTGCCTTCGGCTGAATCGGCCCAGAGGTTAAGGCGGTGGGTTGCTCTTTCATTGTGCATGTGTGGATTTGAATCCTTCTCGCTGTTACTTCTATCAAACGCAGCTGTGTTTTCCCTTTATGCCTCGCATCTTTAGTATACACTGGATGGAGAATCTTGCTCTTGCCTTTCATTGCAACGGAGATTTGAGATAAATCGATACCTAATCAAAGTTGAAATAAAGCAGTTTGTTTGTGTTGTAAGTTAAATTGGAATAATGAAATGGAGTGTAACGTGACTTTCCTCCTTTCATTCCATCTTGACTTTCTATGAATTTACATCGAATGTAAATTCAAGTGAAAGTGAAACAAATAAGGAGAGGTCGGGTGCAATATTTTATCCAGTGGGATTGTGAATTTTAATGTAACACTCCACAGAAAGTTCTGATCAGTATTTTAAGCAGTCAATTGATTTGGAACTGCAGACAACTTTTTCAATGAAACAAAACTTTCACAACCTTTTGCTGCGTGAATTAGACTGCGATCCATCATCCAGCGTGATCACCAAGTTGGCAACAATATAAGATCCACGAACTTTCTTTAGCAATCAGAGCTTCTGCACATACTCATCTGTGGTGTGCCCAGTGCCAAATGTTGTCTCTAGGCCACAGCGCATTTCTTGTTCATCACTTTATGACTCTAGTTCCTGATCTGTCTGATCAGTTTGAGAAACCTTTTCCATCACTTCATCCCATCCCCTCAGAATTCTAAACTTATCAATAAAATAAGGCGTTACATCAAATGATATAGGATTGGGAGTCGGCCATTCAGCCCATCGAGCTTCTCCACCATTCAACGAACTCATGGCTGATTTGATAATCTTCAACTCCATTCTTCTGTCTAACCTCGATAATGCTTCATCGACTTTCTGGTTAAATATCTGTCTGGCACAGTTTGAAAATACACAACAAATCAGCCTCAACAACAGTTTCAGGAAAGAGTTCCACAGAATCACTGGGCCCTGAGCAAATAAGTTCATCCTCATTTCTGAATGAAGTAGGCAATATCGAATTCTGAGATCATGTCCTCTGGTGTTCTCCTCATACCAGAGGGCAAACCATCTGCCCGTATCTACCCTGTCAAGATCCCACGAATATTGAACGTTTATAATTGTTATTATGTGATTATAGATCTCCATTTTATATAGGTTGGCACCATGTTTGTAAATCTCTGCTGTCCCTTACAGCGTCCTTACATATTATTAAGGCAGGTGGAGAAATTTATGTGAGGCAACGGATGAAATTTCAAGCACAGACGAGAATTGGAACTTGAAATCAGCTAGCGATTGGAATCAGATTGGTCCGCACAAGATCGAAATAGAGTAATTATAAATCAGACAAATGATAACCTAATATTCCATTGACATTCAGTGGCTTTGCTGTAACCTAATTCCCCTGTGGAATCGACCACGGAGCTAGAATTTGGTAAAAACGGATTGAGACCGGCTATATAAGCACTTTTAACAACAAGAAAATGTCCGTTGGTAGATAGTTTTGGATTGTAAACTCAACTCATTGCTCCGTGAATCGTTTGCAAGGTACAAATGAGGTGTGGAACAGAACTCTTTCCATTTGCTGAGATGGGTGTGACTTCAACAACACTTTAGGAACTGGACACGATCCACGACAATGCAGTAACTTGATTGTACCCGATTCAATACCTGAATATTTATTCCCTTCACCGTTAAGGCACAACAGCAGCAGAGTGCACCAACTACACGATGCACTGGAGTAAGTCATCCGAGAATTTTTGAACGAACCTTCAAAGCTGAACAGCTGTACTGACTAACAGGACAAAGTTGGAACATACAACGAAAATCCACAATTTGCAAGTCCTCCTCCAAGGCCAATAGCAGCCTGACTTTGAAAGGAATCAATGATAAACTCATTGAGTGGTGAATCAGTCTTGATGGGAAAAGTTGTATACTTCAGCCCGCCATCTTTAATCTAAAAAATAATAAATGTTGATTAATGCAGTGACCAGACTTGTGCTCAGACCTTTAGCTATTCCCTAAACTGGCGTTTGCTGATGTTTTACTACCTGCAACAGTCTGTGGTCAACAACAGAAAAATCCAAAATCCCTCTCAATCAACTTATTCCCCTCAAGATGAAAGTGGTGCTGGAGAAGCACAGCAAGTCCGTCAGCATCTGAGGAAAAATCAACGTTTCGGTCAAAAGCCCTTCATCAGGAATGAGACAGGCAGTCTATGGGGTGGAGAGATAAATGGGTGGTCGTGGGTCTGGGGAGAAGGTCGTTGAGAGTGCAGTAGGTGGATAGAGGTGGGGGTTGACAGTGATATGTCAGAGAGGAAGGTGGAATGGATAGGTGGGAATGAAAATACGCAGGTGGGAAAGGTCAGGAGGACGGTGTTGAGCTGGAATGTCAGAACCAAGGTAAGATGAGGGAGTGGGAATGAGGAAACTGATGAAGTCCACATTGATGCCATGGCGTTCAAGGGTCCCGAGGAAGAAGATGAGGCGTTCTTCCTACATGTCCTCAGGAGAGTGGGAGGCGAAGTTGAAATGTTTGGCCAGAGGGCAGTGGAGTCAATTTTTGCAGGTATCCTGGAGATATTCTCTGAAGTGCACTGTCAGAAGATATCCGGTCTCCCCAATTTAGAGCTGACCGAATCTGGAACAGCAGATAGAACAAATGACATCTGTGGAAGTGTGGGTGAACGTTTGATGGAAGTAGAAGGCTCCACTGGAGCTTTGGACAGAGTTGAGGGGTACGATGTGCGTTCAGGTTTTTCAATTACTGCGGTGGCAGAGGAAGGTGCTGGGAGGGAATGGACGTGACTAGGTACTCACGTAGGGAAAGGTCTTTGAGGAAAACCAAGGGTTTGGGGATGGAAATATATCCCTGGTGGTGGAGTCAATTTAGAGGTAGTGAAAAAGTCAGCGGATGATGTGCTTTTTGTGGAGGTTGGTGGAATGGAAGTTGAGGACCTTCCTCTGTCCTTGATCTGTCCCTGTTGTGTTTGGAGATATGGGGTTCATGGATGGACGTGCAGGACTTAGAAGAGATGTGTTAGAGGGCATCTTCAACCACATGAGAGGGAAGCTCCGGTCTTTACAGAAGAAGGCCATCTGTTGTGTTCTGTTGTGGAACTGGTCCTCTTGGAGCAGATGCGGCAGAGGCGGAGGAGTTGGGAACACAGGATATCATTGGTGCTGGAGGTGCAGGAGGTGCAGTCGGAGGAGTTGAAATCCAGACAGTTGTGGCAGTCAGCGGGTTTCTAAAAAATATCAGTAACACTGACCTCCAGGGATATTTTTCACTTCCTACCCCATCCACTTTCCCCAACGACCATTCCTTCCATGACTACCTAGTCAAGTCCCCGCCCTCCAATGACCCACGGTCCCCTCCTGGCACCTTCCTCTGACACCACAAGAATTGTAAAACCTGCGCCCAAACACCCCCATCTTCGCCCAGTGCACCAAATAAGCCTTCCACATCCATCGAAGATTCACCTGCACTTTCACACATGCTATTTATTGCATCCGTTGCTCCCGATGCAGTTTCTTCTACAGTGGGGCCACCAAAAACCTTCTCGGAGAGCGCTTAAGAGAACATCTCCAGGACACCGGCAACAATGAACCCCAATGCCCCGTGACCGAACACTTCAACTCTCCCCGCCACTCTCCCGAGTACATACAGGTCCTTGGCCTCCTCCACCGCCGCTCCCTCACCACCTGACTCTAGAGGAAGAACGTCTCATCTTCTGCCTCATGACACTTACTCCATGGCATCAATGTGGATTTCACTAGTTTCCTCATTTCGCCTCACCTCCCATCTTACCCTAGTTCCAATCATCCAGCTTGGCACCGTCCTACTGATCTGTCTCACCTGTCTGTCTTCCTTCCCACCTTATCCACTCCAACCTCTTCTCCGAACTAACACTCTTATCCCCACCTTCATCCAACTACTGCTGTCTCAGCTAAATTCTCCCAAACCGCATCCCACCCATTTTGCTCCCAAACCTCAAGGCTCCAAGCCTTATTCCTGATGAAGGTCTTTTGATCAAAACGTCATTTTTTGTCTGCAACTCGGATGCTGCATGGCCTGCTGTGCTTTAGACTTAGTTGTAAGAGCTATGATTCAGATGTTTGCTGATGATTCAACAATTTGTCGTGTAGTTGACTATGACGAAGAATGTCACCTTCAGCACCACTCAACTCTTGACTCTGATCTCCAGCATCTACAGTACGCACTTCCGTCCAACTGATATCGCTGTCCATTGATCTTCAGCGATCATGAATGCCCACTCCAAGATCTCTTTGTCTGTTTACACCACACAGAATACTCATTGCTATTGTTTCTTCTCCCCAATTTCGTTAACACTCATTAGTCTGAGTTCAATGCAATTCGCCATTTTTCCTTTCCGTCTTATTGATACATCCCTGCAGTCTCTGACATTCTTCGTCATAGTCAACTACACGACAAATTGTTGAATCATCAGCAAACATCTGAATCATAGCTCTTACAACTAAGTCTACATCATTGGTCGACATCAAAAACACAGTGGAACTCCACTGGAAACACGCATGCAAACATTGTTCATTGCTGGTTGGGGTTAACAGCTGCGATAACAGCAGAATGGAACTCCTGCTGTTATTTGTAAACTTGCTGTTCACTTTGTCAGTTGTTCTCCGGAGTGATCCCTTCTCACATATAGGTGTGGTGAGTGACCTGTGCGCATTCTGACTGAGGAAGTGAATTTACACCTCAGCGGGTAATTGAGGTCATCCCATGGCCCCGACTTCTTGGCGTTGCGGGTATCCTTTTGTCTATTTAGTTTGATAAACAGTTGAATTCGAGTCCACACAGACACGATTGTCCATGTATTTTTATGCTTCCTTGTTCTTCAACGAAAAGTTGTTCTCACTGGTCTGAAGACCATTAGTTCTTCATTCATAATTCACCTTGACCTGACACAGAGGGTATTTATGGGTGAACCACATTGTTGTGGGTCTGGAGTCACATGTTGACAGGACTCGTTATGGTCAGCAGATTTCCCTTTCGAAGGGGCATGAATGAATGAGTTTTCAGCATATTAAAGTTATTGTCTCTGTTCCTGAGGTTGGGTTCATTTTCCAGATTTTATTCATCGAATTTAAATAACAACAGCTGCCACGTTCCAGTTTTGAAAGTTTACTAGCCCAATATATCGCCATTGCACTAACATCTCCCTGCTGCACTTCTCCATTCAAAGAATGACATTGTCAATTTAGATTATCCCAGATGGAGAGAGAATACTACGTGTTCCTGTGTTGGAATGGAAGCAATGTACGTTGGATTGGAGTGTTTACTGGAGCAAGAGACTGATGTGGAGACGATGTGAGCAAAATCAGTTCTTACTGTCAAAGTAACAAAATACTGCTTTGTTAACGAAAATCTCTTAGAATGCTTTCAATACATCGGCCTCTCACTTAAGGCTCCAGCACGCTTCCTCTGAGCCAATCCTCATCGCGGGTTAATGCTGCTGCTGAATCGTAATAATATAATAAATTGAGAACAAGATGCCCTTCCACATAGCCTTTGACCAGAAGCACTCCCATCCTCAGCATTTCATACGCTTGAATAAATAGACAATGTCTTTTCACTGCTGGTGGGGAATCCAGAACTAGAGGGCATAGATTTGGTTGAGAAGGGAAAGATATAAAAGAGACCTAAGGAGTAACCTATTCAAACAGAGAGTGGTGCGTGGATGGAATAAGCTGCCAGAGGAAGTGGTGGAGGCTGGTACAATTGCAACATTTCAAAGGCGTTTGGATGAGAATACGAATAGCAAGGGTTTGGAGGGATATCGGCTGGGTGCTGGCAGGCGGGACTAGATTGGGTTGGGATATTTGGTCGGCATGGACCTGTTGGACCAAAGAGTCTGTTTTCATGCTGTACATCTCTATGACTCAATGACCGCACCTTTACGAATCATGTCACTGGTGCCAAGAATAGCTTCACGTGCTCATTTCCTCCCTCACTTCCGGTCTGATATTACTGGCTGCGCCACAAAGTTTGCCTGATTCTGGTTCTAGGGACTGGGGTTATGTTATTGACTGCAGCAATGCATACCTCCTTGTGTGGGTAAGTTAGTGAAGCAAAAGTTTTAAAACTCATTGCTATTGAAACATACATTGCACTAATATCTCGCACTATCCCCTGAAACTTTTTTGTTTCTCGAAATCCATCAAACTCAGTCTTCAACATGCAGTCCGATGGAACCACCACAGCGTCTGAGGATATCGAATTTAAAATTCAGCCAATTCTGAATTCCCACATGTGTGCTATCCCTCGCCGAATATTCCTGTTGTGCATATGCTACTCTTCCTAACATACCTTCTGTCACTGTAATGATTGTTGTTTTTAAACGCGTGCCTCTGCATGACTCAATGTTAGTTTCAATGATAAAATATTCTGCATTGTGGCCGCAATAAGCTCGTACGAATCCGAGTCACTGCATTTTATTCCTTGTGACTTATGCAGAGGAAACAAACAAAGAAATTAGTTGATTTTACTTGAAAACATTCTTAGAGATTATGATTACTTTGCCAACAACCCCTCTCTCACACACACGTCTCTGTGAGTCATACATCAGGATTTAGACTCACCCATTCTAGGAGTCTTCCTTCCCTCCCGCAATCGCTTACCTCCTTTCAGTACCCCCTCCCATTTCCCTTACAATCACTTTCACATTGACCCCGTTCAGTTGGTGTTGCTGCGCTCACTATTGCTGGGTGATCATGCCCAAGTCTCACCATCGGGACCTTGCAACTGGTTGATCCATTTGGGTACCGCGGTTGTGAGATCAATCCTTATGTCGCAACCTTGACTGACATGGAACAGCGATTATTGAAACATCAGGCTCAGGAAAAGGGCACAGGTAAGCATTGAGGAAAAGAAACATTATTCAAAAAAACACTAGTTTTTTGTCGAATTGCGCATCATTTATTTCAATTGTTCATTCAGCTCAAGCGAGACCAATGTGCGTAATTATGCAATTTACATTATAGCAGGGATGGAATAGAACGGGAAACGACGCAGGGGAGATTTGATAAGGTATTGTCTGGGCTGAAGAAGTGAGATTGGACAAACTATAGTTGTTTTTCTTAGAGCAGAGGAGGTTGAGGGGGGCATGATTAAGATGCAAACATTACGGAGGAGTATGGATAGAATAGACTGAAGTACATGTTACGCTTTGATGGAGACTTCGACCACGGTTGGGCATCGATTTAAGTTCAGAGGCGTGGGAGAACGTTTTCAAACAATGGGTGGTTGAAATCTGGAATACAGTGTATGCAAGGATCCAAGAGGCAGAAATCCCCATAACGTTCTGAAATATTCGGATGTGAATTTGTAATGCCAAGACATACAAGGCTATGGGTCATGTTATTTGAAATGGAGTTTGGACAGTTCAGTGATGTTATTGAGCAAGACAGATACTCCGTTCCAAGGACGGGTTATTAATACATGTCCTTCCATTCTCGAAGGGACATGTCACAGGAAGAACTGTTCTGTCTGAATCAACGTGGGGGAGTACTGCTGCTCTCGGGGAGACAGAGTGACAGTGATAGCGCAAACATGTGACTTCTGCAGACTGTGCCTCCTGTCAGGGTTGGATTGAAAACCATTAAATACTTTTGCTCTGGAGTGAGCTGTTTATTTATAGCATGTAGCACCGGAAGATATGCATTCTGCCCTTTCCCCACTAGCCCATACCACTGAATACCGGCACAATGCAGGAAACTTCCTCTCTGTACACCATCGTCCAATCCTTCTTGACCTCCTGCACTTCCCCATATGGCACCATTCCACGAAATCCAAGAAGGTGCAATGCTGATCGTTTATGATGTCTCTCCTCATTGTGTAAGTTTCAGTTTTTATCTGGCCATCACTCAATTTAGCAAACTGCATTTCCTGCTCACAATGTGGTCTCGTCCAGACTGGGGAGAGAAAAACAGAGCGGGTGACAAACGTGTGTACACCTTCCTTCTGTCTGCAAGCAAAATAAGACCCTGAGCTTCCAGGTTCCTGCCACTGCAATATCCCACTGTGTTCCCGTGCCTCCATTTCAGTTTGGTCTGCTGCAGAGCTCCCGCAGAGCACAGCGCGATTTGGACGAGCGGAACGTCATTTCCTGCTGAGAGACCGTGCAATCTTCAATACCCATAATCGAGTTCAATTATTTTAGACACTGTCCACCTTCTTTCACGTTCCTGCCCCACCTACACGGCGGATCGTTGGCTCGAAAATCTCTCCGCAGATGCACTAGAGCTGCTGGTTTTGTTCCGTTATTTCTGCTTTTCTTTGGATAACTTTATTCTGTTCTGATAGCCAGCCTTCAGGAAGCGTGTGTTTGCACCGGACCGTGGTCAGAGGAGATTTACCAACGTGGTGCCTGAGCTCGACCATTTCCTCTGAAAAGTTAACCGAAAGTGAGGGCTGCAGGTTTTGGAGCTCAGAGTCGAGAGTGTAGTGCTGGAAAGGCACAGGACGTTAGACAGCATCTGAGGAGAAGTGAATCGCTGCTTCTGGCACAAGCCACCGCCATTGCATTACCAGCCGATGCCTGGAGGAAGAACGTCCCATATTCCACCTTCGGACCCTGCAACCACACGGGCCAAATGTGTATTTTAATAGCTTCCTTATTTCACCTCATTATCCCAGTGCAAAGCCTCCAACTAGGCACTGCTGTCTGGACCCG
>NW_025209677.1:11025-17174 GCF_004010195.1 Chiloscyllium plagiosum
GAGCATGCACGGATGAGGACCAAGTACTGTAAACCGGGGCGAGGATAAACAGATGTTTGATGAAAGACTTGAACACCGTAACTTTGGGTGCAGTAAAATGGAGGCTCTGTGACACAGTGAAAAGAGTGTTGGAATTCTAATGCATTGTTAAGATTGTGATTCAAAGTTTGTGATTTTGAGTCCCACCAGAATCGGAGATTAGTTTGGATTTCAGCTGAATGAATGATCATTCTGCTGATTCATCATCAGTTCCCATCGTCTGGTGTTCTCCGCCTGCTACTGACCAGAGAAGATTCCTCACTTTCTGGATGGTGAGTTTTGAGAGAATCATATCACTTGAAACTTGATCAGCCCAGAATCGGCCTCTCATTCACAAAACCCACTGCAGAAGCCCACTGTCTCTAAACGCATTTCCCTCCCACAGTTGCAGAGTTTTTCGTTTTATTCAGTGTCTCTTTCCCTTTGGGCGACAGGTTGATGTGGATGGGATGGGAAAAGACATTGACGGTTCGGTTAGCCATGATGACATCAAATGGCGGGGTAGCGCTGGTGATAGAAATGGCCCCCTTCTATTCCTCTCTGTCTGTGCTGTTTCTGACAGATGGTTTTAAACAATAACATGATGAGGCCACTGCGAGTCTACACCATGGAATACCAAGGACCTCCACTTTATCCCACTGCTCTTACAGCTGGAATACACAGATCCTGTTGCAGCTTTAGATCAGAGAGTGGAGAATTCTCCCAGGCGCTCTGTCAGACTGCATACTCCTTCACACAGGTTTCCAACTGGGCACATGGAGCAAACGGCAGTGTGGATATTGGGGATTCAGGGACAGATTTCCCATTTGCCTGGCTAGCGTTCTGGCAACGGTAATAAACATGAATTTGGGAAATTCAGTATATTTCTCTGGATTATTCTCACTTTACAATTTAAACTGAAATTCAATTTACTCTTACATAACATTCTTCTATCTTCAGTATTCATGAAAACTGTGGAACATGTCCTTGGATGTAGCCATGATGAAGATTGATGATGAGTGCAGTATGTTTCATGTTGTCTGTCGGAACTTGAAGAAGGAAGTTAGTGAAGTGTCGATGAATCGAATTCTGTGCCAAATTGAAGCTGACCGAATGAGAAGTCATGTGTAAGCGATAATATAACATTGTCTGTAAACAACGCAGCGACCCACGGAAATCCAGTTTTCAATCAAGTCTATTTTGCGCAACATTTTTCTGTGACCCACTTCCTGAACATGATGCCTGAAAAGTCACAGGTCCATATCAGTTCCTCCTCCTCTGCCTTAACATTAATTCCAGAACTGCAGCAAAAGTAGAACATGCGGGTCGAGGGTCCCAGATGTGCGAGTAGGGCACTTTATCGGCTTGTTGCCGGTGGGCTCCAGTGGAGCAACTGATCAGCGCATGGCACTGAACAGTATGTTAAATGCCGCAGTTGTAATTTCAATCCTTATCTAAAGCTGGTTTTACTGACATTGATCAGGAATTATTGGAGCATCAGACTGAAGCGTAGTTGACCATGACATTCTCTATGAACCAATACAGTACTTAGGATAACATGTCCTTAAAGGACTTAACTGAAGCAAACGGAGACATGGTGAGTGAGTTTGTGCATGACACCAAAATTGGTGGCATAATGGACAGTGAAGAAGGTTATCTAAGATTACAATCGGATCTTGATCAATTGGGCCAATGGGTTGAGGAGTGGCAAACGGAGTTTAATTTGGAATGAAGGCATGGTGTTGCATTTTTGTAAGGCTAACAAGGGCAGAACTTATACAGTTAATAGTAGTAGGGCCCTGGAGAGTGTTGTCAAACAGAGACCTAGGGGTAAGGTGCATAGTTTTTTGATAGTTGTGTCACAGGTAGACAAGATGGTAAAAAAGGTGTTTGGCATGCTTGCCTTCATTGCTCAGACCACTGAAAATAGGAGTTGGGACATCATGTTGCAGTTGTACAGGATGTTGGTAAGGCCACTTTTGGAGTACTGTGTACAGTTCTGGTTGCCCTGCTATAGGAAGGATATTATTAAATTGGAGAGAGGACAGAAAAGCTTTATAGATAAGTTACCAGGACTGGAGGGCTTGAGTTATAAAGAGGCTGGATAGGATGCAACCTTTCTTCATTGGAGCGCAGGAGGTTGAGGAGTGATCTGATTGAAATTTATAAAATCATGAGGCTCATAGATAAGGTGAATAGTAAAGGGCTTTTCCTTACTGTAAGAGAGTTCAATACTAGACGGCATATTTTTAAGATGAGAGGAGAAAGATTTAAAAGGGACTTAAGGGGCAACTTTTTCAAAGAGAGGGTGGTTCGCATATGGAATGAACGGCCAGAGGGAGTGGTAGATGTCGATATAGTTATAACATTTAAAAGACATTTGGATAAGTACATGAATAGGAAAGGTTTAGAGGGATGTGGGCCAAATGCAGGCAAATGGGACTAGTTTAGCTTGAGAACCGTGATCGGCATGGATGAGTTGGATCAAAAGGTCTGTTTCTGAGCTGTATGACATTATCTGAATGCATGGCTACTCTATAAAACTATACAATTCAGGACAGTGTGCAACTTGGAGGGAATTAGGCTCTCACCATATTGTTGCGGTTATCTGTCTTGGTAGTCAAGGACCTTTGCTGGGTGATACTGTGAGGTAAGCATAATGAGTTACTGCAGTACATCAAGTAATTTAGACAGCTCCTCTAGCCAGAGTATAACAGTGTCAGAGGGGCTTAATAAACTCCACTAGTAGGGTCACTCATCACACAGAATGCTCCATCCCAGAAAATAGTGACCATCAGATAGTTGTACCTATCAAGGTGGATCACAAATACTCCATCAAACTCCTGACTTAAGCTTATAGTTGGTAGGAAAGCTTTAAATGTTTAAAAGATAAGCAACTCATCACAGAGCACTTCCCCTCTACAGCTACATTGTTCAACAGGCTGATCTCATTAAACGTCTGGTCAATGAGAACAACATAATGTTCAGATCTTACTAAATAGCAGAATAGCCTTGTCAGAACTTAATTATTGGAAAAAGCACTTGTTGGCATGTACCCACTACCACTCATCAGCACAAAGTCAAATGCAATCCAGTCAATGCTGTGGCTTCACCTGTGTGATTTCATCATTTGGAGATTTTTGCCTGGAGTTTAACACTCTGGAATTATCAGCAGATAGACAGATTGATTAAGCAGCTTAAAATAATTGGCCTGAATGCACTTCGCTGAGGAACTCTGGCAGTAATCCCTTAGGGTTGTAATGATTGGCATTAATGGTAATGATAGTCATCCTCCCTTGTGTCATGGAAGCCACTGAAGCTTTATTCCCTGACACCCTCAAAATCTATCAGTACTTCAGTTTAATTTTGCTAGGCCTCTATATCTAAATGCAACAAGGCTGATAGAAACAACTCACACTTTTGCTCTGCATTCTGGTCTAACATCTTCATCTTAATCAAGACCATAACAAGATCGGTTGAAGATAATTTCTGGTGAAATACATATTGAGCATCAGGAAACAAATTATTGCTGAGTAGATGTGACTTAATGCTACTGTTTGTGTTACTTCCATCACTTCCCATGGAGTTGGCAATGGTAATGGGACTGCTTTTTTGAGTGTAAACAATAGTATGCCAATTCCTGTCATATTATGCGGATATCCCAGATTAATAAGTAGAGTGTGCTATTTTTCAGTATATTTGTAAGTAACATTTATTCTTGCTCACAAAAAAACCCAGCAAACTCATAAGGAAAATTAAAATGCAGGTTTACAAGTTTTGAACTGAATTAGTGGCCTTGAACAATTAAGTAATAGTCCAAAATTGTGCCAAGGCTTTATGCAAAGCAAATTTTTAACAATCTACTCTCCTGGCCAGAGAATTTATTAAATGTTTTCATTTAAAGGTAATGTATTCCACATAATCAATGTATTTACTGTTTAACAAAACAGTGAAAAGGTGATTGCTCAAAGAAATGACACTCATCATAATCAAGAGAGGAGTTGTACCAAAAGAAAAGCATTTTCTTCAGATAGTCAGCCACTTGAACATATTTTATATTAATGTCTGGATGTCTAATCTGGCTAAAGTAAGTTAACAAGTCCAAACTAAAATGGTAAGTATGTGAATAGTAGCTTCGTATCTCTTCAGATTATAGCAATATTCCTAAAAGCATATATACAGGTCCAAAACCAGTCATTGATATTTTACTTCAAAAAAGCTGGAAGAAGCAATTTTCTCAGCAAACAAACACTACAATCGGGCTTGTTGAAAAGACTTATGTCCAATGTACAAGAAAACGGTTGCTGAACTTGTACATTGAGTTACTCTCTGAACATAGTTTTACAAATGTCCAGCAATTGCGTTAAATAATGAATATGCAGTGTCAAAATCAGAAAGAAAATCAAAACTAAAAAAAAAGGAAATATGTGGGCTTTAATTAAAAAAAAAGCCTTTGTAACACAGATGCATCTATTTCCTGAAATCTTGTATTGGCAATAAACATTGCGGGTAGCAGCTGCTGAAAATAACTTCCACAAAAACAATTATAGTAAAATATACCACAACCTGGTTTGTGTGTGGGGAGAGCGGGTGGTGTTTGTATGAGGTCATATTTACTTTAATATCTTTAACAACAACATTTCTGGCACAAAGTAAATTTAAGAGTGATAATTAAGTACCTTTACCAGATACAAATCTCTGGTTTCAAAACTTCTAATTCTGACAGCCATATGAAAATGAGGAACTATGGTTAATGTGCGGTCAATTTTGTTTAGGCCAATCCAAGTCAATGTTTGTTTTGCTTTAGAAGTATAAACTGCACAATCTATATTACACAATAACCTGAATAGTCAATAATTCAAATCCTTTGACTTGCTTTGATTTCATGTATTAAACTATCAGAGTCAATATTGGAGCTATCCTATTAAGAACATAAATACATTTCCATCATCAAAATAATACTTTCACCACCAATAACACGTAGTCATGCTCATACTTCCCTTTTACGTGTTAAAAAAGAAATTCAGATCTTAATCAACAAAAGTACCTGCTGAGAAGCCTATCTCAATTTTACTCAAATTCTTCTCATGCAATTACCTACTATGACATTACACTGTATCGGAGCACCAATGTCAGCCTAGGGTACTGTTCATATTTGAACAACCTCTACTGAGGCGAAGTAAAGGGGTACTACTCACAACCATGAAATTGGACCCCAGTAAACTGAAGGTGGAGGTACCAAAATCATTTCTATCATGGCTAACATATGTATCACATAATTATCATAGAATGGCCACAGCACAGAAAAGAGGCAATTCAGTCTATATATCTATGTTGATCCTCTGAGAAAACACTTTCTGGTGGAAGTTTTCCCCTCGTATTTCCATTGGTTTACTTGTCAATTACCTTAAATCTATGCTTTCTTGTTCTCAATCTTATCATCAATGGAAACAGTGTCTAATTTGCCAATAGTCCTCATTATTTTGAGTACCTCTTGAAAATCACCCCATTTCTCCAAGGAGAACAGTCCTAAATTCTCCTATCTTTCTACGTAACTCCACATCCCTGGAACCAGTCCCATGATTCCTTTCTGCACTCTCTCCAATTTCTTTATATCCTTCCTTAAGTTTAGTACCCAGAATAGGTTGTAATATTCCAGATGGGGCCAAACCAAGTGTTTTATGCACATTTAACACAAGGTCCTTGCTGGATGTAGGTTTGCTCGCTGAGCTGAGCTGAAAGGTTCATGTTCATAAATTTTGTCACCATACTAGGTAACATCTTTACTGAGCCTCTGGAAAAAGCATTGCTGATGATTCCTGCCTTCTATTTATATGTTTGGGTTGGTGATGTCATTTCCTGTGGTGATGTCATTTCCTGTTCTTTTTCTCTGGGGGTGGTAAATCGGCTACAAGTCAATGTGTTTGTTGATAAGAGTTCCAGTTGGAATGCCATGCTTCTAGGAATTCTCGTGCTTGTCTGTTTGACTGGGTTGGTGATGTCATTTCCTGTGGTGATGTCATTTCCTGTTCTTTTTCTCTGGGGGTGGTAAATCGGCTACAAGTCAATGTGTTTGTTGATAAGAGTTCCAGTTGGAATGCCATGCTTCTAGGAATTCTCGTGCTTGTCTG
>NW_025209678.1:0-7529 GCF_004010195.1 Chiloscyllium plagiosum
TCAGCAAGTGTCAAGAGTAAAGATTAAACCATCTGCTGTTACACAATGAATAGCTGACTTCACATAATGTATACTTTTCACCTTGTTAACAGACGTTACGTTCTGAATGTTTCCTCATCTTGTTAAATGGCTCTTCATAATGAATGCTTTTCCACCTTGTTAACCCATTACCCCAGCCTCCAACACCTCATTGTTAATTGTAAGTTCTTACCTGACCTGAATCATGCTCAACTGAACTACTACTTTCACAAAACTCAGAACGTAACTCTTTCCCTGTCTGCTTGTACTCTATACACATTCCAGACTCAAAATGTTAGTTGTGTCTCCTCTTTCTCTGTGAAACCACATCAGCAAAAGCTATGGGCATAATGACGTGAAAGAAATACTACAAAGAATCTCCACTCGACTGATTCCTGTGAGGAGTCTTTATCACAGGAGGAAATCTTTTGCAGACTGGCCCTGGATCTTTTGGAGTTCAGGCAAATGACACGGGATCTCGTTTAAACCCATAACATTTTGAGCAATATTTTCAAGTTGAATACTAAAACAATATTTCAACGTGTGCGAGAGATTTCCAGAAAAAAATGGAGTGTAAAACTGAATAAAATTCCAGTTAAGAAGTTGGAGATTGTTCTAACCATCCTAAAGGTTCATGCGGTCGTGAAACAGTCTTCCAAGTAAGTTCTCGTAGTTAGGGCATTGAATATTCTTAAGATAGAGGCAGACAGTTTCCGAAGCAGACATTATACACTAATGTTATAAGGTGGAAGCAGGAATGAATGTTTGAGGCCATAAACAGGTAATTCATAACCTTATCGCATATTTCACGTTGTTCAAAAACTTACTACTAATCTTACTGAAAAATAATTCTCATGGTCATGGTCACATTCTCATGGTCACAAAGTCTCCCCCTTTCAGACCGATTAACGCAACATCCAAATGAGATACTTAAACAGCACTGAGAAAACAGTCGTGCAACTTTCATAGATTTCATAATTTCAGAGACTTCGGACAACTTTAAAGCCTCGTTAATCTGCCTTAGTAATCAGATAGGGTCGAATGAATGCCTGCCATAATGCGGGTTCACTTCATTTGTACTTTTGAGATTAATTGTGTTAGCAAGACCAGCTTTCATTGCCTGTGTCAAATTCCCGTTGAGAATCTGGCTGTGAAATCCAATGATTCGTGTTGCAGGGTCACTAACAGATAAATTCCAAAGAGGGGTCCAGAGTTTTGAGCAAGTGATCCTGAAGGGGCAATGATATCAATTCAAGTCAGGATGCAATGTGACCTTGGAGATTGTATTCCCCTCCATATGCTGCTCAAAGCGATGGAAATAGTGAGGCTACATCTTCTCTTTACGCAAATTAGTGTCATAGAGGCTTACAGCATATGAACAGACCCTTCAGGCGAACATGACGATCCCAGACAAAACCAACAAACTGCATTAATCTCAGTTACCTTAAGATCAGTCGCCGATGATGCCCTGGCATTTGAAGTGCCTCATTAGCTGCTTCTTAAATGCTGCGTCACTTGTGTGATCCGTGACCTGAGTTGTCAGTTGGTCTTTACTTTGAATCAAAGCGCGAAATGGTTCTAGAGACAGTGACAGGTTTATCAGATTAATAAAAATAGCTGCATTGTTGAATAAATATTAGAAAATTTGAGTTTTCTTTTCCTTTAGTTTGGGATTTTAATGTATCCACAACAGCATTAATTGCTGTTGGGAAGTTCTTGTGCAGTTGGTGTTACTGTGTCCCCAGTGCTGTTGGGACAGAATAACAGCAGTGCATCTTGTGTATCAGCATTGAAGGGAGCCAGTATTATTGGTTGATGCATGGAGTGTTAAACAATCCGCTTGTTTTCTCCTTGGTAACAATTGTTGCACCTATACTCATAATGATAACACAGCGCCTTCCTTTACACTCCTTAATTATTACCATTTCAATATGGATGGATTTTCTGGAAATTTATTAGATTAATTATTCATCACAGAATTGCCAGCATCTGAAGTGTTGTTTTTACATGGTTGGTCCACTTAAATGTCTAGTCAGTGGTTATACACAGGATATTTGTTGTTAGATATTGATTATAACACTGATATCAAGGGAAGGCCTTTGGATTGCCTACTATTTGAGGTATTACCTACCTGGCTAAATTAAATAACTATTCTTGCCTGCTGGTCATCAACACAACCTAAATGCTGCGTCACTTGTGTGATCTGTGACCTGAGTTGTCAGTTGGTCTTTACTTTGAATCAAAGCGCGAAATGGTTCTAGAGACAGTGACAGGCTTTTCTGATGAATAAAAATACCTGCATTCCACATTCCACATCATTTGGAATAGGGACACAACCGGCCGTGGTCCCGGATGATTGTAAAATGGAGCTGAAGGATGGGTTTGATTTCAGTTGGGACAATGGAGTTTTCCACCCCTCTCAATGTGGCCTCTCTCAAATACCAACATTCCATTTGGAAACGCACTTTCAAGTCACAGAAACTGCATCAAGGAAACCTTTAGAGAAATCATTGGGGCTCGGAGGTTGGTGTGGAGTGGTGTGGTGAATGCTACGATGAACAGTTGGCAGGAAAGCAGAGGAGAACTTACTGTTTGTCCAAGCGAATATCTTGGAAGGAATTTATTATGCTTTAGAGAAATAATGCGGTTACAGCTATAATTCTGCATTATAATGCAGGATACGCTGGGTCCATGATGTGGCTGTCGTTAAAGGAATGGTGGAAAACAGCTGTAATAATGTTACTACTATTGATGGACAAGACTTGCACTGAGCATGTCAATTATCCTGGGTGTTCTCAGAGATGGCTGAGCTGCCTTAGATTGATTAAGTACTGATACTCCCTGCGATGATGCTGGTTTGTAATGTAGCCACTTACTAAGCACATTCAAAGGAACAAAACAGCAAGTCCAGTGAGTATTGCTTCAGAATATATCAGTGTTCATGCTTGCAACCACACAAAGAATCATGCAATGCAAAAGAGGTCTGTTGAGTCTGCAACATGAAGAGCATATCAAAAGGTTTTTTAAAAGTGTGTGAGGTTACCTGCCTCAACCATTGTCCTCGAGCTTGCATTCCAGAAACACAACAATTTGAGTTCCAAACAGATTCCACAAGTCCTCTCTGAATCTCCTGCCTTTCACTATAGAACTGTGTTCTTTTGTTCTTGACCCTACGACTAAGGGGAACATCTGCTGTCTGTTCATTTTATAACTACTCTTTTGTTTTTGTGAACCTCTTAATCTTCCCTGTTGCTAAGAAACAACAGCAAATTTAGTCCCACACACCTTCATGGTTTGAGGACTCTCTTGTCTTGTGACGTCTAACGTGCACCTTCTCACATTTATCAATGTTAAATTTCATCGACAATTGTTCTGGCTAACGGTAAAATCTGTTTTAATTATCTTGTATCCTAACGCTTGACGACTCACTGTGAATAACCTGGTAATCTGCGTTTGATCCATAACCTTATTTATCATTCCAATGTCCCCATCTTCCACATTCTCATCATGAACACTTGTGAAAATTACAAGCAAAACTTGATTTCCTTCGTATTCTCCAGATGTTATTCGTAATGGAAGGATGAAGAACTCCAGTCTCTTGCTGTTCTTATTTTGTTGAATTTATAGTGATGTAGTTAGTTTCATTTGTGTGAAAGCCACAAATAGCATTTTGAAAACAAAGCTGAATTCACCTTTTATACTCTGTCCCTCTGCATGCTTTATTCATGCAGTTTTAGGATAGCCTAGGGTCTGGAACATTGCACTGCAAGATTGGCATTTTACATGGTGCTGTAATGTGTTTTGTACCATTCTCTGCAATAGTCTGAGTTGAAGACATTTTTCATCTTCAGGATAGATACAGACTCATTTATTGTTTGTTTGAATGAACGTGTGTGATGTGGATAAAGATTGAATTAAATTTGGACAAGCAGCAGGAGACAAAATGATATTCTCATGTCTACCTTGAATTGAAATTAATGTAACACACCCACAACGTTGTCCAAACTATAAAAAGTATGAACTCAAAAATGTTGAGACACCAGGACAGAAGAGTAAAACGTGTCATCTGAACTTGAGGTGCAGATGATACGGAGTAAAGGTACAATCCGAACAAGAATCAAGTGATTGAAAAAAATGAAAGAAAGCCTTCCTTACTTTTTCAATTGAAACCAGATCCCGATTTTCTTGAACAGTGATGTTTTCTCACCTAATCTTACTTCTCCAAAAGCAGGCTTTTTCCTCTCTCGAGAACTTCATCAGTCATTTCACCTCCTCTTTCCTACTCTTTCCTTACTCTCCTAATTCCCTTGCACTCCACCTTCTGCTGCGACAACTATTCCATTGATGATCTCCATTCTCACTGTGCTGCTATCAGTCCCACTGTAAGTTTCTCCCAATTTCCCTGGCCACATCTTTCCCTTTCTGCTTTACAACTGACATGATGAGAGCTGCTGGCAACTATGTTGCTATTGATCATCAGTCAATAATGAGAATGAAATGATCAGTATGCAATAGGAACGAACATTAGTGTGTGTTTGTCACTGTTCAATGCACTAGGAAAAATGTGGCTTTGTTCCCCATGGTACACAGCGAAGTTTCTTTCTGTCTCCCTGTCGCAGAGCTTACCCACACAGCCTCGTCACAATAGAAAAAACCTCTGCTCAGAATCAGAGGACCATGCACCAGTTTTATTTTAAACAATTTCAGGACATCGAACACATTGTTCAATCAAGCATTGTTTTATCCTTTTGCTCATTATAATTTTACACGATGTCCCAATACCATTTGAGGTGAGATCAGAGTAACTTCGCTTGGTATGAAAGTAGTATTTGACACCTGTAATATCAATGATGCTGAGTGAACTGTGATCAATGGGATCGGTGGAAATTATATCCTGGTAATTTCCTCACTGATCAATTGGAAAAACAACCCCTGCAAGTTGTCTTCCAAGTAAAATGTCATTCTGATTGGGGACTAATATGTTGCCCTTTCAATATAACTTGCTAAGTTTTAGAATCTCATTACATCTCAGTGTGTATCTACACGGCTGAAGCACGGTTGGTTCAAGAACCAGTTCCCTGACACATTCGAGAGAGCTTTTGCGGATGACAAATACACTCTGCCCTTGCTATTGCTTTCCAAAATCACTGAAGAATTTGTCCTGTTTAAAGTATCAACATATACGTTATGTTTTTGCAGCTTGGTATAAAGTCTGAGAAAAAAATACGTTTTTGCTGTTTAATTGTCAAGGGAGTGAAATCAGGACACGACAACAAAATTCCGATTTTGATTGCTTTCAGTCACATTTACTTTCTCAGAACTGATCATGCGAACCCCGCCCCCCCCCCCCCCCCCGCGCCGTTGAGCTCAATACTTTCCCCATCCAATACTATCACATCCCATTGACTCAAAGCTGTACCACTCTGCAATTCTGTTTCATCCACCGGCTCATTGGCCGTGCTAACCAGAGAATTTCACTTTCTTTTCGGGCATCATGTCTATCTGGAACATTCCTCCCGTCCCCAATCCTGCCTTCTGACTCTATCTCCTCGTCCAGCCACATCTCCTGTCGGAAAGTTACCATCCCTCCCAACCTTCCATTCTCTGATGCTGAATGTTCTGAACTCAGCAAAGTTCTCAGCTGTATCCATGTCCCTCCAAACACTCGATTTTAATGAATTTCGTGCACAATATAACGTTGAACTCTTCTTCTACCATCCTCGCCCCCATGACCTTTTATTTGTGCAAGAGTCATCTCCCGATCTCACAGGCCCTTTGCCCAGCTCCAAACCTCTCTGTCCCCTTGGACTCCTCGATATGGCCTTTTACCTGCACTCGAACTGTTCAATGAGACATTTCCAAATGGCATTGATTTCCTCAATTTCTCTGCACCCAATTCACCCATTTCAACCTATCACCCTCTGAACCAACTGTCCTCCAAGCACTTTGATCAAACTCTGACTATGTTATGACGCCTGTGCTGATAATGATGGTGCTGCTCTAGTCTGGTGCACTGACTTCGACATTGTAGTGGATGAGTGCTATCTCTCTGCTACCTGCTCCCATCTCGCTCTGGACATTTATCCCACCATGGCACACCAGGCAATTGCATTAACTATGATATCTGACGTCATTTCATGTGGTGATCCCCCTTTCCACGTAACAGCCTCCAAGCTCGCTTCTATCTCCTCCTAGAAATCCGGAAACGCACCTACCCAGGCAGAACCATTGTTGCAGCCTATTACTGCCAAATAAACCTTATCTCAGTTTGAAAGGCACACCCCAGATTTATCCGAGGAGCAGCAAAATCAAAGTTTTGGGCAAAAGCCTTTCACCAGGAATGAGCATTATTTTCCAACTGATCATGTGTTCAGCCACACAGGGCGGTTGCCCGTAAATGATTGAAAAGAACCAGAAAATTCAATTGCACGTTTCTATTTTTTGTATTTGATCTAAAATGCATGATGAAAGCACAAGGTGTTTTGGAAATTTAAGGGAGTCGATGGACGCAGAGAGGCACACAGAAATTGTACAATGTAACATTTGGTCCAGCAGCTGTCAGTATTTGGGTTGCTATGAGACAAAAAAATAAATTAAAATTCAGTCAAACAGTTTAAATGATGCCCCAAAATAACAAACTCCAATCAAGTTTGATTTTGGAATTTTGACAATATTAACACGAATGAAATATTCCGATGCTTTGGGATATAAATGTTAAACGAATTGAACAGTTGATGGAGAACCGCTAACCCACCAATATATGTAGAATGGCCGAAGAATAGCTCTCTTACGGGTACCTTTATCGAACAATGACCTGTGAAACAGAAATCCCTAAGCTGAAGAAAAGAAGACAGAGGAAGAAGCAAGGAGAAGATTCAATGTCAACCGGTTTTTGAAATTTGCATTTTTTGCTTTGCCTTGATCGGGGGTTTTATCAGACCAGTTTTATAGAAGGGAAAGTAAAATAACAGTTGGAAAAAGTAGTTGTAAATAGTTATTAGTTAATTATTCTCTGTTTGACTTTTAATGAGAAAAAATGTTAATTTTTAATTGAAATATTGATCTTTGTGACAGTTCTTTGCTTTTCGAATTTTCAGAGATTACTGTATGGGCGAATTCCTTTTTGCGTTGCAGTTTTAAATTAGCAGAGGAGATTTACCCCTTGTCGTAACAGTTTAGGGGCTTTCATTCGAGATTTGAACTTGATGAAGCTGATTTGGATAGATATGGGGTTCGAAAAGTCCCAGCACATTTAAACACTTGCGGCTCAGTGTCCTCGATGTTCAAATAAAGATGACACAATTTGTTGAATTTTGGTGACTTGTGGTTGATTGAATTTAAAGTGAGCGAAATGGCTCATAAAATTGCGAAACAGGTTCTGGGATTGGAAAATGATTGTCAAATTTGCCAAGCAATGTTAAGTGGAAAGACGAGGGCCATACTTTTAGAACTAGCAAAAAGGTAGATTTGGGTTTAAACAATGACAAAATGAAAATTGAAACTGTAGGGGG
>NW_025209678.1:9654-17178 GCF_004010195.1 Chiloscyllium plagiosum
TTAACACTAATGGATGTGTCTACCTGATTTCCAGAGGCAATTCCATTACAGAGTATCAAGGAAAAAACGGTGGTGCAGGAGTTAGTAGCTTTTCTCAAACAGTTTGAACTAACCATAGAGATTCCGTCGGAGCAAGGGGCAAATTTTACATCGAGGCTATTTAAGGAGTTTCTAGATAGCTCAAGTATACAGCACATTCGATGAAATGCGTAACATCTTGAACCCCAGAAAGGTTTAGCAAGGAGGCATCAGACCTTGAAGAGCATGTTGAGAGAATAATGTCTGGACTACTTGCTCCTTTCAACGCTAGAGATGTCCACGTGGAGATCAAGGGCATCATCGAGCTCAGCCAGATTGAGTGGATTTCGGCGCTCGTCTTAGTTCCAAAATCAGATGGGACTCTGATTCTCTGTGGATCATCAGAAGATCCACGCTGTTACAAAATCGAACTCCTATCCAATTCCTGGACTGAGAGCTATGTCGAGAAAATTGGAAAAGCGAGTCACATAACCAAGTTGGAGTTAATGCGTGGTTACTGGAAGGTACACTCACCAGAGTCAGTGAAACAACGTTATGCGTTTTTAACCCCAAATGGGCTACATCAGAGTAGAGAAGTGCTCTTTTGAATGAAGAACATACCGCCATATTCCAAAATTCATGGACAGAGTTGTTGCTGAGTTAACAAACTGTACAGCCTACTGGGACGATTAACTGATCTTTAATAAGTCCTGGAAAGATCACATGGTATAGTTGGCAGAGCTTTTGAACGACTAGAAGAAACAAAACTGAAGATAAACTTACACGAAGTGGAATTCGCGAAAGCAGAGCTGACGTCCATGGGACATAACAACTGTATGGAAGATTGACGACACAGAACGCAAAGGCGAATTTGCAATGCCAACTTCGAAGAAAGAAGCGCTGCGATTCTGAGGAATCAGCAGATTATATCGGAAGCTTCGCTCAAACTTCGGCAGTGCAGTGGCACCGTTAATTGGCTTGCTGTAGAAGTACCCAAAGTTTCAGAACCATGGCCAGAGGCATTCGGCCATTTGAAAGCCGTGTTAATCACCAAAATAGTTTTAGCCACGTTAAGCTTTTGAAAACATTATAAAGTCCGTATCGATGCTCATGACATTGGAGTTGGAGCTGGACTCCTACAGGAAGATGAGGATTGGATTGAGCTGCCAGTTGTTTACTTTCCGAAGAAGATCAACCTCTATCAGAGAAAGTGCTTCTCAATCGTACAGGAACGATTGAGTTTGGAACTGGCCTGACAGCATTGACATGTGTATGTCATGAACAATGTTTCGGAGACGGTTGTGCACCTGGATCACAACTCGTTTCCACTCTTATAACAGTTCAAAGACAAAGTATGAGACTATTTTGTTGGAGTATTACACTACAAACATTTAAATTAAAAAAATGTACATGTGTGCGTCATAGTAATGTAATCACAGATGCCTTATCGTGGATGTAACTGAGAAAGTTTAAATGAAGTTTGTCTTTATATAATGTTTGAAAGACACCCACACACCCACACACATACACACAGACACACTGTGATATGGGAAGAAGTTAATGTGAACATAGATCAAATTTATCGGTATTTTATGGTAGTGATCTTTTCATTATGATGGTACATTTTTCATAAGGGACAGGTTTTATCAATGTGTGTGTCCTGTGCTTTAAAGTTTTAAAAGCTAGAAGGACTACCTGACACAGCACAAAGTATTCTGCATAAGCTAATAATGGAGGTTTGCTCGCATAGCTGAACGGTTCATTGCCAGACGTTTTGTCACCCTACTAGGCAGCATCTTCAGTGGGCCTCAGGTGAAGCACTGCTGAAAATTCCTGCTTCCTATTCGCATGTTTGAATTTCTTAGGGTTGGTGATGTCATTTCCTTTGGTAAGCCACTTCCTATTCTTTTTTCTCGGGGGAGGGGGGAATAAAAAGTCTATCTCTATATGGTTGTTGTTAGACTTCCGATTCGAATGCCATGCCTCTCGGGATTCTCCTGCGTGTCTTTGTTTGGCTTGTCCTAAGATGGATGTGTTGTCCCTGTCGAAGTGGTGTCCTTTCTTTTCTCTATGTAAGGATAATAGTGAGAGAGGATCATGTCGTTTTGTGGCTAGTTGGTGTTCATGTATCCCGGTGACCAGTTTTCTGCCTGTTTGTCCAATGTAGTCATGTTATAGTCCTTGCCCGGTAATTTGTAAATGAGATTAGATTTGCTTGTTGTGTGTATAAGGTCTTTCAAGGTCATTAGCCGATGTTTTAGTGTGCTGTTGACATTGTGGCCTACCTTGATGCCAAAGGGTCTGAGTAGTCTGTCAGTCATTTATGAGATATCTTTGATGCAGGGGAGAGTTGCTAAGGTTTCTGGACATGTTTTGTCTGCTGGTTTGGATTTTTTGCTAAGATAGCGGAGGATTGTGTTCATTGGTTACTCATGCTTTTTGAGTACACGGTATACGTGATTTTCCTCTGCTGTGGGTAGTTCCTCTGTGCTGCAGTGTGTGTTGGCTCGTTGAAATACTGTTTTGATTCAGCTTCTTACATGGATGTCGGGATGATTGTTTCTGTCGTTCAATATTTGCTCAGTATGTGTTATTTTCTGAGGACGCTGGTTTGAAGTTAACCATTGGCTCTTCCCTCGATTGTGACAACTAGGAAAGGGAGATCGTTGTTGTTTTCCTCATCTTTTGTGAGTTTTCTGCCAGGAAGGGTACTATTGATGGTCTTGAAGGTTTCCTCTAATTTGTTTTCTTTCGTGATGACAAATATGCCATTCACGTAGCCGACCCAGAGTTAGGGTTGGATGGTTAGCAGAGCTGGTTTTTGCTAATCTCGGCATGACTGCCTCTGCGGAGAACGCTGATATCTGAGATCCATGGGTGTTCCGTTGGTTTGTCTCCAGGTGTTGTTGTTGAACGTGAAGTGTGTGCTAAGGTAAAGGTCTACTAGCTTGATGACTCTTAATTTGTTGAAGTTAGTAGTGTTCAGTGTATGTGTCTTTGCGTCTTCTCATAGTATAGTCAGTGTTTCGTTGTCCCGGTTAATGTTGATTGATATAAATAAGTTTGTTACATGAAAGGAGACCATTATTTAATTCTCGTTTATCTTAGTGTCTTTGATGGTCTTCAGGAATTCTGGGTTGAGTGGATGGAGTGGTGAGAGTCTTCTACTAAGTGATTTAGTCTTTGGTGTAGCTCCTTGGCAATCTGTAAGGTCGGGTACCCGGTAGCGAGACTATGGCTTGGAGGAGGGATCCTCGTTTGTGAATTTTGGGTAATCCGTAAAAGTGTGTTGTGATGGATCCGTCTGTTTTCATTTTTTGGAAGTCAGTCTTATTTATTTTTGCAGATTTCTGAAGTTTATTAGTAAGGCTGTGATTCGGTTATCTATCAGTGGTGTCGAGTCTAATGACATTTGTTGGTAAGTGTTGGCATCTGCAAATAGTGTGTTCGCTTTTTCAATGTAATCTCTTCCATTTGGAATGACTGTCAAGCGTCCATTTCTTGCAGGCAGGAAAACAATGTTTTTAACAATTTTCTGTCTTTCCAGTGCTATCCTTTCTTGGGTATCGAGTGTGTTTCCTTCCTTTTTAATGCTTTATGTTGGTGAAACAACCTGCCTGATTGTTTGCTGGGTTTCTTCCGTGAGTTGGTTGTCTTTTAGTTTTGTTTCTAATGCTGCTCAGAATCTTTGTTGTTCGCATCCTGGCAGTTATTGTTTAATCCTCATACTGAACAGCTTTTTTACTGTCTATTAAGGTTTGGTCAGATAAGTGTTTTATCCATGCTTCTGTGTTCTTAACGTTGGTACATTGTGTAAATTTGTCTAGTTTATTATGCAGGTCTCTTATTTTCATTTTCTGTGTTTGTCGCTGTCTAAAATCTATGACTTGTTGCATGTGTCTGTCCACTCATGGTCTGTTGCATGAGTGGGTAAAGACGTACTCATTAAACATTTCTCTAAGCATTGACCGGCCGTTTTGCTCTACCATTCTATTGGCGAGTGCGGTGTTAAAGGAAAGTTTGCATAAGACATTTAGTTAGTATCTGTTTTCTTCGGCATTCGTGCCAAAAGCACAGTTGCTCGCACGTGGCGCTCTGTCAAAGACATTCGTTTCCTATTTTCAGGCCTTTTTAGCATTGACCGGCCGTTTTGCTCTACCATTCTATTGGCGAGTGCGGTGTTAAAGGAAAGTTTGCATAAGGCATTTAGTTAGTATCTGTTTTCTTCGGCATTCGTTCCAAAAGCACAGTTGCTCGCACGTGGCGCTCTGTCAAAGGCATTCGTTTCCTATTTTCAGGCCTTTTTAGCGTATTGCGCTGATAGGTCGAAGCGAGTTTGGAGAAGATTTGTAGCTCAGGTTCAGGTGCTAGTGTAGGCTTGCTCGCTAATCTGGAAGGTTCGTTTCCAGATATTTCGTCACCCTACTAGGTAACAACTTCAGTGGGCCTCAGGCGAAGCACTTCTGATAATTCCTGCTTCCTGTTTATATCTTTGGGTTGTTGAGGTCATTTACTATGGTGATTTCATTTCCTGTGGTGAAGTCACTTCCTGTTCAGGTTTCTCAGGTGATGGTAAACTGGATCAAACCGGATGTGTTTGTTGACAGAGTTCCGGTTCGCCAGCCATGCGTCTAGGAATTCTCCTGTGTTTCTTTGTTTGGCTTGTCCAAGGATGGATGTATTGTCCCAGTCGCAGTCATGTCCTTCATTATCTGTATGTACGGGTATAAGTGAGTGAGGTTCATATCGTTTTGTGGCTAATTTGTTTTCATGCACCCTGGTGGCTAGTTTTCTGCCTGTTTGTCCAGTGTAGTGTTTGTTACAGTCCTTGCACATAATTTTGCAAATAAGATTTGATTTGGTTATGTCTGTATTGGGTATTTCAATTTCATTAGCTGCTGTTTTAGTGTGTGTTCGTCAGTTTGTGGGCTACCATGATGGCAAGGGGACTGAAGAGTCTAGCAGTCATGTCCGAGATGCCTTTGATATGGGGAGAGTGGTGAGGGTTTCTGTAAGTGTTTTGTCTGCTTGTTGTGGTTCTGTTCGCCGAGCTGGGAAAGTGTTGCAGACGTTTCGTCCCTGTCTAGGTAACATCCTCAGTCTAGGCGCCTCCTGTTAAGCGCTTCTGTGATCTTTTCTACGGGATTTATAGTGATTTGAAGCTGCCGCTTCCGGTTGTCAGTTCCAGCTGTCCGCTGCAATGGCGGTATATAGGGTCCAGGTCGATGTGCTTGTTGACTGAATCAATGGATGAGTGCCTGGCTGTTCAGTGAATTTATAGAGGCATGGCACTCATCCACTGATTCAATCAACAAGCACATCGACCTGGACCGAAGATACCCGCCACTGTAGTGGACAGCTGGAACTGACAACCGGAAGCGGTATATTCAAACCACTATAAATGTCGGAGAAAAGATCACAGAAGTTCTTCACAGGAGGGTTCCCAAGCACTGAGGATGTCACCTAGACAGGTGACGAAACGCCTGCCACATAATTTCCCAGCTCGGTGAACAGAATCACAACAACGAGCACCCGAGCTACAAATCTTCGCACAAGTCTTGTCTGCTTGTTTGGGTTTTTTGCCGAGATATCGGCGGACTGTGCTCATTGGGTACCCATTATTTTAAAATACACGTACAGGTGATTTCCCTCCGCTGTGTGTAGTGCCTCTGTGCTGCAGAATGTGATGGCTCGTTGAAATAATGTTTTAATGCAGCTTCGTTTGTGCATCATGGGATGACATCACCAACCAAAGAAACACAAACATATATGGAATACAGGGAGAACCAGCCATTTGGATAGAGAACGATTTCAAAGGTAGAAGGCAGAGGGTGGTGGTGGAGTGTTGCTTTACAGTCCAAAGATGTGCAGGTCAGGTGAATTGGCCATGTTAAATTGTCCGTAGTGTTAGGTAAGGGGTAAATGTAGGGGTATGGGTGGGTTGCGCTTCGGCGGGTCGGTGTGGACATGTTGGGCCGAAGGGCCTGTTTCCACACTGTAAAGTAATCTAATCTAATCTAATCTTTACAGACTGGAGGCCTGGGACCAGTGGAGTACCACAAGGATCGGTGTTGGGTCCTCTACTTTTTGTCATTTACATAAATGATTGGGATGCGAGCAGAAGAGGTACAGGCAGTAAGTTTGCAGATGACACCAAAATTGGAGGTGCAGTGGACAGCTAAGAGAGTTATCTCAGATTACAACAGGATCTGGACCAGATGGGCCAATGGAATGAGAAGTGGCAGATAGAGTTTAATTCGGATAAATATGAGATGCGTTATATTGGGAAAGCAAACCTTAGCAGGACTTATACACTTAATAGTAAGGTCCTAAGGAGTGTTGCCGCACAAAGAGACCTTGGAGTGCAGTTTCACAGTTCCTTGACAGTGGAATTGAATATAGGTAGGATAGTGAAGAAGGCGTTGTGTATGCTTTCCTTTATTGGAAAGAGTATTGAAATTCGGAGTTCATGTTGCGGCTGTGCAGGACATTGGTTAGTCCACCGTTGGAACATTGCGTGCAACTCTGTTATCCTTCCTGTAGGAATGATGTTGTGAAACTTTAAAATGTTCAGAAAAGATTTACCAGGATGTTGCCAGGGTTGGAGGATTTGAGCTACAGGGAGAGGCTGAACCAGCTGAGGCTGCTTTCACTGGAGCGTCGGTGGCTGAGTGGTGACCGTCTAGAGGTTTACAAAACTATGAAAGCATGGAAAGGATAAATTGGCAAAGTATTTTTCCTGGGGACGGGGAGTCCAGAACTAGAGGGCATAGTTTTGGGTCAGAGGGGAAATATATAAAAGAAACATAAGGGGCAACTTTTCCACGCAGAGGGTGGTACATGTATGGAATGAGCTGCCAGAGGATGTGGTGGAGGCTGGTACAATTGCAACATTTAAGATGCATTTGGATGGATCTATGAATATAAAGTGTTTGGAGGAATATGGGCCGGGTGCTGGCAGGTAGGACTGAAGGGTCTGTTTCAAGGCTGTACATCTCTATGACTCTAAAACAGTATGTCAATGGAAAGCAGGAATTTCAGCAATGCTTCACGTGAGGCCGAATAATATGTTTCCTAGTAGTTTAACGAAACGTCAGGAAATGAACATTCCAGGTCAGTGAGCAATACTCCTTCCAATTGCTCAAACGTAGCTACAACTCTTCTCAAATATCGCGAAGTCCTCTAGGCGCAATGCGCTAAAAGTGTTCCGAAAATGGGAAATAAATACTAGCCGATAGAGTGCCAACTTCGAAGAGCTGTACTTCCTGCACGAATGTCTCAAAAAACGTGTACTGCCAAAATGCCTGAAATGAAAACTTCCCCTTAACACCCCAGCAGAGCAAAACGGCCGGAGAATGCTCAAAGAAATGATTAAAGATGCCCACAACAGTCTCCGCAAATACAACAGGGAACGTTTGCTCTACAAATCATTACCCACTCATGCAACAGACCATGAATACAGGACAACAATCCATAAATATTAGACAGCGACAAACACAGAAAATG
>NW_025209679.1:0-3660 GCF_004010195.1 Chiloscyllium plagiosum
ACTGCACCACTATCACTGCATCACCACCACTGCACTGCTATCACTGTACTGCTATCACCGCATGTTATCACTGCACCACTATCACTGTGCAGCTGTCACCGTAATGCTATCACTGCATTGCTATGACTGTAATGGTACAACTGTTTGCCCCGATACCTGTTGATTCCAGTTTTGCGAGGATTCCTTAATGCCACAATCAGTCAAATGCAGCCTTCATGTAAGGGGCTGTTACTCTCACCTCACCTCTGGAATTCAGCTCTTTTGTCCATGTTTGAACCAAGGCTGTAATGAGATCAGGAGCCCTGGAGGAACCAGGGCAGGTTATTGCTGAACAAGTGCTCCTTGATAGCACTGTTGATGACACCTCCCATCACTTTCCTGATGATCGAGAGTAGACCGATGGGGCAGTAATTGGCTGTTTTTTGTGTATAGGACATACCTGGGCAATTTTCCACATTGTTGGGTAGATGCCAGTGTTGTAACTGTACAGGAACAGCTTGGCTTGGGGAGCAGCAAGTTCTGGAACACAATTCTTCAGTACTATTGCGGGAATGCTGTCGTAGATCCATAGAGTCATAGAGATATACAGCATGGAAACAGGCCCTTCAGTCCAAGTCATCCAAGCTGAGTAGATATCCCATATAAATCTAGTCCCATTCAACAGTATTTGAATCATAACCCTCTGAACACTTCCTATTCATATACCCATCCTTTTAGATGTTGTTATTGTACCAGACTCCACTACTTCCTTTGGCAGCTCATTCCATGCACGCACCACTCTCTACGCGAAAAAATTTCCCCTTAGGTCCCTTTTAAATTTTTCCCGTGACACCCCACAGTTTTGGACTCTCCCACCTCAGGGAAAAGACCTTGCCTATTCACCTTATCCATGTTCCTCATGATTTCATAAACTTCTATAATGTCACCCCTCAGCCTCCAATGCTCCAGGGAAAATAGTCCCAACCTGTTCAGCCTCTTATTATAGTTCAAATTCTCCAACCCTAGCAACATCCTCCTAAATCTTTTCTGAACCTCTTCAGATTTTACAGCATCCTATGGGGCGAGACCAGAATTGCACGCAATACTCCAAAAGTGGCCTAAACAATGTCCTGTACAGCTGCAACATGACCTCCCAACACGTATCTCCCCTGCTGTGATCTCCTCTCACAGGTTTCTACAAGATCAGCTGTGAATTTCGCAGTTTGTTAACTTTTCTTAGATGAACTCTGATGTGCAGAGATAATTGAAATCAAATAGTAGAGGCAATAGCTGTGAAGGTTCACTGCTGGGTCAGACAGAACTGTAGGTTTCTTTCTCCATCGATTCACTTCCACCATGTGATCGGGGCCCATTAGCCTTTTCAGTGTCCAGAGTCTACCAACCATTTCTTGATATCACATGAAATGAATCGAATTGGCTGGAGCCTGGTATCTGTGATGCTGGGGATCACTGGAGGGGGCTGAGATGGATCATCCACTCGGCACTTCTGGCTGTCGATTGCTGTGAATGCTTCAGCCTTATCTTTTGCACTGATGTGTTGGGCTCTTCCATCATTAAGGATGGGGATCTTTGTGGAGCCTTCTCTTCCAGTGAGGTGTTTAATGGCCCACCATAATTCATAGAACATAGAACGGTATACCACAGTACAGGACCTTCAGCCGACGATGTTGTGCCAAGCATTTATCTTAATCTAAGATCAACCTAACCTACACACCCCTCAATTTACTGCCATCCATGTGCTTGTCCAGCTGTCGCTTAAATGTCCCTAATGTCTCTGACTCTGCTACCACGCTAGCAGTGCATTCCATGCACCCACCATTCTCTGCAAAAAGAACTGACCTCTGACATCCCCCCTGTACCTTCCTCCAATCACCTTAAAATTATGCTCCCTTGTGATAGCCGTTTCTGCCCTGAGGAAAAGTCCCTCGCTCTCTACTCTGTTTATGCCTCTCATTACCTTGTACACCTCCATCAAGTCATCTCTCTTCCTTCTTCTTTTCAGTGTGAAAAGCCCTATCCCACTCAACCTCTCCTCATAAGACAAGCCTTTCAATCCAGGCAGCATCCTGGTCAATCTCCTCTGGACCCTCTCTTAAGCATCTACAGCCTTCCTATAATGAGGCAACTAGAACTGGACACAATATTCCAAATGTGGTCTAACTTGGGTTTTGTACAGCTGCAGCATAGACCCCAAGATCCTGTTGCTCTTCCACACTGCCAAGAATCTTATCATTAACTCTATATTCAGCATTCAAATTCAACCTTCCAAAATGAATCACTTTGCATTTATCCAGGTTGAACTCCATCTGTCACTTCTCAGCCCAGCTCTGTATCCTGTTAATGTTTTGTTGTAACCTACAACAGCCCTCAACACTATCAACAACACCACTGACCTTTGTGTCATCGGCAAACTTATGAATCCACCCCTCCACTTCTTGAGCCAAGTCGTTTATAATTCAAAGAGCAGAGGCCCAAGAACAGAAGTCATCCATGACACCAACTCTGTCACATCCACACCTTTCCAAGATCTGCTGTCTAATCTGTTCTTCCATCTTTCCGCTGCTATTGGGGGGGGTCTGCAGAAAACACCCAACAAAACGACTGCTTCTTTCCTGTTACTGACTTCCACCTATACTGACTCAGTAGACAAACCCTCCTCAACAACCTCCTTTTCTGCAGCTGTGATGCACTCTCTAATTAACAATGTCCCTCCCCCTCCTCTTTTACCCCCCTCCCTGTTCTTTTTAAAAGATCTAAACACTGGAATATCCAGCAACCATTCCTGCCCCTATGAAATCCATGTCTCCGTTATGGCCACAACATCGTAGTTCCAAGTACTGATCCATGCTCTAAGTTCATCACTCTTATTCCTGACACACCTTGCATTAAAACAGACACACTTTAACCCATCCCTTTGACCTATCAACTGTGTATCCTTCCTGATAGACTCTGCCTTCTCTTTCTGCCCGTTCAAAAGCTACTCTCTCTGTAGCTCTGGTTCCCATCCCCAAAGTGCTCTAGCAAATCTCCCGCCCAGAACATTGGTACCCCTCCAGTTTGAGTTCAACCTGTCATTCATGTACAGGTCCCATCTTCACCAGAAGGTACCCCAATGGCCTATGTATGTGAAGCCCTCCCTCCTGCACCAGCCGTGCAGCCCTGTGATTAGCTGGACTGGCAGGACTACAGAGCTTGGATCAGATCCATTGGTTGTATGCTCACTGAGCTCTGTTTATCACTTGCTGTTTATGCTGTTTGGCACCCAAGTAGTCTTGTCTAGTGGCTTCATCAGGTTGGCACCTCATCTTCAGGTATGCTTAGTACAGGAGTTGGGAGGTCATGTTGCGGATGTACAGGACATTGGTTAGGCCACTGTTGGAATATTGTGTGCAATTCTGGTCTCCTTCCTATCGGAAAGTTTAGATTAGATTAGATTGGATTACTTACAGTGTGGAAACAGGCCCTTCGGCCCAACAAGTCCACACCGACCCGCCGAAGCGTCACCCACCCATACCCCTACACATCTACCCCTTACCTCACACTACGGGCAATTTAGCATGGCCAATTCACCTAACCTGCACATCTTTGGACTGTGGGAGGAAACCGGAGCACCCGGAGGAAACCCACGCAGACACAGGGAGGTTGTGCAAACTCCACACA
>NW_025209679.1:3746-7304 GCF_004010195.1 Chiloscyllium plagiosum
GGGCAACTTTTTCACACAGAGGGTGGTACGTGTATGGAATGAGCTGCCAGAGGATGTGGTGGAGGCTGGTACAATTGCAACATTTAAGAGGCATTTGGATGGGTATACGAATAGGAAGGTTTTGGAGGGATATGGGCCGGATGCTGGCAGGTGGGACTAGATTGGATTGGGATATCTGGTCGGCATGGAAGGGTTTGACCAAAGGGTCTGTTTCCATGCTGTACATCTCTATGACTATGCTGTCCTGCATTCTCCACTGAACAAAGGTTGAACCCCTGGCTTGATGGTAATGGCTGAGCGGGAGATATGCCGCACCAAGAGACGACAGATTGTACACATCTGCTGCTGTTAATGGCCCACAGTGCGTCATGGATACCCAGTCTTGACTTGCTAGATCTATTCAATGTCTATCCCATTTAGCATGGTGATAGTGCCACTTAACACAATGGTTGGTATTCTCAATGTGACACTGGGACATTGTCTCCACAAAGACTGTGCAGTGGTCATTCTTACTGAAACTGTCATGAACAGATGCATCTATCGGATCAGTAAGGATGAAGTCAAATGTATTTAACCCTCTTGTTGGTTCACTCACCACTTGCCACAGACCCAGTCTAGAAGCTATGTCCTTTAGGATCTGACCAGCTCAATCAATAGTGCTGCAGATGAGCCACGCTTGGTATGGACATTGAAATCCCCCACCCAGAGTCTATTTAGTGCTCTTGCCATCCTCAATGCTTTCTCCAAACATTGTCCAACATGGAAGTGTATTGATTCATCAGCAGAGGGAGGACATTACGTGGTAATCTGCAGGAGGTTTCCTTGCCCATATTTCATCCAAATCCATGAGACTTCATTTGGTCTGGGGTCAATATTGAGGCCCACCCCCGTAAGTAAATAGGAACGACAGATCTGTTTATGCTGTTGTCCTTTCTGGTTCTGATGTCAATGCCAGGTGGTCTGTCCAGTTTCATTTCTTTGAGACTTTGGAGTGAATGGTACAAGTGAATGGCTTGCTCGGCCATTTCAGAGGGCAGTTGAGAGTCGACCACTTTGCTGTGGGTCTGGAGTCAAATGTAGGCGAGACCAGGTAAGGATGGCAGATTTCCTTCCCTCAAGGACATTGGTGAATGAGATGGGCTTTTCTGACAATCGATTTCATGAAGCAGATTAATTTCTACAGCAGTCAATGGTGGATACTGGGTTACCATTCATGCAAGTCCTTTTATTCCAGATTCTTACTGAATTTGAATATCACTAGCTGCCACAGTGGTGTTTGAACCTATGTCCCTGGAACACTAGCCCAGGTTTCTGAATTACTAAACCAGTGACATTACCACTATGTGACCATCTTCCTCTCATTAGTTCCTTCAAAATGCTAGCACATGCATGATGAGTGGAACAGTCTCCTATTTTGCTCTACAATTCTATGTTGTAACTATTCTTTCCTTATTCTTGGATGTTCAAAAGAAGACACAGCATCTTAAGATGCATGTTTACATAAAACTCTTCTCCGTCCACTATATGGGGCAAGTGCAAATCCACAATATATGATCAATGCGGCATGGTCTGGCATTATAGTCTCCACGACTGGTCCAGGGAGATGAGAAAATCCTGTCAGTGCATCATCCCTGCAAGCAGGACCCTGTATAATAGTGCACTAATTTTCCACTGTCAACTGTGCAAGATAACATCTGAGCATGACAGCAAGTGTGCATGACAGCGACTGTGCATGACAACAACTGTGCAAGACAGCAACTGTGCAAGACAGCAACTGTACATAACAGCGACCGTGCATGACAACAACTGTGCAAGACAGCAACTGTACATGACAGCGACTGTGCATGACAACAACTGCATGACAGCGACTGTGCATGACAACAACTATGCAAGACAGCGACAGTGCATGACAGTGACTGTACATAACAGCGACTGTGATTGCAGTGACTGTGCAATGAAACAACTGTGCATGACGACAACTGTGCATGACAGTGACTGTGCATGACAACGAAGATGCAAGAGAGCAACAGTGCATGATTGCCACTGTGCATGACAACAACTGTGCAAGACAACAACTGTGCATGACAGAAACTGAGCATGACAGCAACTGTGCATGACAACAGCAGTGCATGACAACAACTGTGCATGACAACCACTGTGGAAGACAACAACTGTGCATGACAACAACTGTGCAATACAGCAACTATGCATGACAGTGACTGTGCATGACAACAACTGGGCATGACAACAATTGTGCAATAAAACAACTGTGCAAGACAACAACTGTGCAAGACAGCGAGTGTGCATGACTGCAACTGTGCATGACAGCAACAGCGCATGATAACTGTGTTTGACAACAACTGTGCATGACAACAACTGTGCATGACAGCAACTGTGCATGACAACAACATGCATGACAGCAACTGTGCATGACAACAACTGTGCAAGACAGCGACTGTGCATGACAACAATTGTGCATGACAGCGTATGTGTATGACAAGAACTGTGCATGACAGCGACTGTGCATGACAACAACTGTGCATGACAGCAAATGTGTATGACAACAACTGTGCAAGACAGTAACTGTGCATGACAGCAACTGTGCATGAAGCAACTGTGCATGACAACAACTGTACAAGACAGAAACTGTGCATGACAGCAACTGTGCATGACAGCGGCTGTGCAAGACAGCAACTGTGCATGACAGCAAGTGCGCATTGCAACAAGTGTGCAGGACAGCGACTGTGCATGACAACAACTGTGCATGATAGCGGCCATGCATGACAACAACTGTGCATGACAACAACTGTGCATGACAGCAACTGTGGTTGAAAACAACAGTGCAAGACAACAACTGTGCAAGACAGCAACAGTGCATGACAGTGACTATGAATGTCAGCAACTGTACATGACAACAACTGTGCAAGACAGCAACTGTGCATGAAGCAACTGTGCATGACAACAACTGTACAAGACAGAAACTGTGCATGACAGCAACTGTGCATGACAGCGGCTGTGCAAGACAGCAAATGTGCATGACAACAACTGTGAAAGACAGTAAATGAGCATGACAGCAACTGTGCATGACAGCGACTGTGCATGACAACTGTGCAAGACAGCGACTGTGCATGAAAACAACTGTGCATGACAGCAACTGTGCATGACAGCGACTGCGCATTGCAATAAGTGTGCAGGACAGCGACTGTGCATGACAACATCTGTGCATGATAGCGGCCATGCGACAACAACTGTGCAAGACATCGATTGTGCATGACAGCAACTATGCTTGACAGCGACTGTGCATGACAACAACTGTGCATGACAGCAACTGTGGTTCAAAAAAACAGTGCAAGACAACAACTGTGCAAGACAGCAACTGTGCATGACAGTCACTGGAATGTCAGCAACTGTGCATGACAGCGACTGTGCATGACAACTGTGCAAGACAGCGACTGTGCATGAAAACAACTATGCATGACAGCAACTGTGCATGACAGCGACTGCGCATTGCAATAAGTGTGCAGGACAGCGACTGTGCATGGCAACAACTGTGCATGA
>NW_025209679.1:9006-17179 GCF_004010195.1 Chiloscyllium plagiosum
ACTGTGCATGACAACAACTGTGCAATACAGCAACTATGCATGACAGTGACTGTGCATGACACCGAAGATGCAAGAGAGCAACAGTGCATGATTGCCACTGTGCATGACAATAACTGTGCATGACAGCAACTGTACATGACAAAAACTGTGCAAGACAAAAACTGTGCATAGCAACAACTATGCAAGACAACAACTGTGCATGACAGAAACTGAGCATGACAGCAACTGTGCATGACAACAGCTGTGCATGACAACAACTGTGCATGACAACCACTGTGCAAGACAACAACTGTGCATGACAACAACTGTGCAATACAGCAACTATGCATGACAGTGACTGTGCATGACAACAACTGTGCAATACAGCAACTATGCATGACAGTGACTGTGCATGACAACAACTGGGCATGACAACAATTGTGCAGTAAAACAACTGTGCAAGACAACAACTGGGCAAGACAGCGAGTGTGCATGACTGCAACTGTGCATGACAGCAACAGCGCATGACAACTGTGTTTGACAACAACTGTGCATGACAACAACTGTGCATGACAGCAACTGTGCATGACAGCAACTGTGCAAAACAGCGAGTGTGCATGACAACAATTGTGCAAGACAGCGACTTGGCTTGACAATAACTGTGCTTGACAGCAACTGTGCATGACAGCAACTGTGAATGAGAGCGACTGTGCATGACAACAACTGTGTATGACAAGAACTGTGCATGACAGCGACTGCGCATTGCAACAAGTATGCAGGACAGCGACTGTGCATGACAACAACTGTGCATGATAGCGGCCATGCATGACAACAACTGTGCAAGACATCGATTGTGCATGACAGCAACTATGCTTCACAATGACTGTGCATGACAACAACTGTGCATGACAGCAACTGTGGTTGAAAACAACAGTGCAAGACAACAACTGTGCAAGACAGCAACTGTGCATGACAGTGACTATGAATGTCAGCAACTATGCATGACAACAACTGTGCAAGACAGCAACTGTGCATGACAGTGACTATGAATGTCAGCAACTGTGCATGACAACAACTGTGCAAGACAGTAACTGTGCATGGCAGCAACTGTGCATGAAGCAACTGTGCATGACAACAACTGTACAAGACAGAAACTGTGCATGACAGCAACTGTGCATGACAACAACTGTGAAAGACAGTAAATGAGCATGACAGCAACTGTGCATGACAGCGACAGGGCATGACAACAACGGTGCAAGACAGCGACTTTGCATGACAACAGTTGTGCAAGACAGCAACTGTGCATGACAACAACTGTGAAAGACAGTAAATGTGCATGACAACAACTGTGCATGACAGTGACTGTGCATGACAACAACTGTGCAAGACAGCGACTGTGCATGAAAACAACTGTGCATGACAGCAACTGTGCATGACAGCGACTGCGCATTGCAATAAGTGTGCAGGACAGCGACTGTGCATGGCAACAACTGTGCATGATAGCGGCCATGCTTGACAACAACTGTGCAAGACATCGATTGTGCATGACAACAACTATGCTTCACAATGACTGTGCATGACAACAACTGTGCATGACAGCAACTGTGGTTGAAAACAACTGTGCAAGACAGCAACTGTGCATGACAGTGACTATGAATGTTAGCAACTGTGCATGACAACAACTGTGCAAGACAGTAACTGTGGATGACAACAACTGTGCATGAAGCAACTGTGCATGACAACAACTGTACAAGACAGAAACTGTGCATGACAGCAACTGTGCATGACAGCGGCTGTGCAAGACAGCAACTGTGCATGACAACAACTGTGAAAGACAGTAAATGAGCATGACAGCAACTGTGCATGACAGCGACAGGGCATGACAACAACGGTGCAAGAGAGTGACTTTGCATGACAACAGTTGTGCAAGACAGCAACTGTGCATGACAACAACTGTGAAAGACAGTAAATGTGCATGACAACAACTGTGCATGACAGCGACTGTGCATGACAAATGTGCAAGACAGCGACTGTGCATGAAAACAACTGTGCATGACAGCAACTGTGCATGACAACAACAACTGTGCATGACAGAAACTGTGCATGACAGCGATTGTGCATGACAACAACTGTGCAAGGCAGCGAGTGTACGTGACTGCAACTGTGCATGACAGCAACAACGCATGACAACAACTGTATTTGACAACTGTGCATGACAAAAATTGCGCATGATAGCAACTGTACATGACAACAACTGTGCAAGACAGCGACTGCGCATGACAACAATTGTGCAAGACAGCGACTGCACATTGCAACAAGTGTGCAGGACAACGACTGTGCATGAAAACAACTGTGTATGACGGCAGCCAGGCATGACAACTGTGCAAGACATCGATTGTGCATGACAGCAACTATGCGTGACAGTGACTGTGCATGACAACAACTGTGTACGACAGCGACTGTGGTTGAAAACAACAGTGCAAGACAACAACTGTGCAAGACAGCAACTGTGCAAGACAGCGACTGCGCATGACAACAATTGTGCAAGACAACAACTGTGCAAGACAACAACTGCGCATGACAACAACTGTGCAAGACAGTCACTGGAATGTCAGCAACTATGCATGACAACAACTGTGCATGACTGCGACTGTGCATGACAACAACTGTGCATGACAGCGACTGTGGTTGAAAACAACAGTGCAAGACAGCAACTGTGCATGACAGTGACTGGAATGTCAGCAACTGTGCATGACAACAACTGTGCAAGACAGTAACTGTGCAGGACAGCAAATGTGCATGACAGCGACTATGCATGACAACAACTGTGCAAGACAGCAACTGTGAATGACAACAACAGTGCATGACAGCAACTGTGCAAGACAGAATCTGTGCATGACAGCAACTGTGCATGACAGCGACTGTGCAAGACAGCAATGGTGCAAGACAGCGACTTTGCATGACAACAGTTGTGCAAGACAGCAACTGTGCATGACAACAACTGTGAAAGACAGTAAATGTGCATGACAACAACTGTGCAAGACAGTGACTGTGCATGAAAACAACTGTGCATGACAGCAACTGTGCATGACAGCAAATGTGCATGACAACAACTGTGCAAGGCAGCGAGTGTGCCTGACTGTAACAGTGCATGACAGCAACAGCGCATGACAACAACTGTGTTTGATAACAACTGTGCATGACAAAAATTGTGCATGACAGCAACTGTACATGACAACAACTGTGCAAGACAGCGACTGCGCATGACAACAACTGGGCAAGACAGTGACTGTGCACGACAGCGACTGTGCATGACAACAACTGTGCAAGACAGAGACTGTGAATGAGAGCGACTATGCATGACAGCACCTGTGCATGACAGCGAATGTGCATGACTAGAACTGTGCATGACAGCGACTGCGCATTGCAACAAGTGTGCAGGACAGCGACTGTGCAAGACAACAACTGTGTATGATGGCAGCCATGCATGACAACAACTGTGCATGACAGCAACTATGCTTGACAGTGACTGTGCATGACAACAACTGTGCATGACCGCGACTGTGGTTGAAAACAACAGTGCAAGACAACAACTGGGCAAGACAGCAACTGTGCATGACAGTGACTGGAATGTGAGCAACTGTGCATGACAACAACTGTGCAAGACAGCAACTGTGCATGACAGCAACTGTGCATGAAGCAACTGTGCATGACAACAACTGTGCAAGACAGAAACTGTGCATGACAGCAACTGTGCATGACAGCGACTGTGCAAGACAGCAACTGTGCATGACAACAACTGTGAAAGACAGTAAATGTGCATGACAACAACTGTGCATGACAGCGACCGGGCATGACAACAACTGTGCAAGACAGCGACTGTGCATGAAAACAACAACTGTGCATGACAAAACTGTGCATGACAGCGACTGTGCATGACAGCAACTGTGGAAGACAGCGATTGTGCAAGACAACAACTGTGCATCACAGCGGCCGTGCATGACAAAATAAGAGCAAGACAGCAATTGTGCTTGACAGCGACTGTGCATGACAACAACTGTGCAAGACAGCAACTGTGCATGACAAAAACTGCGCAAGACAGCGACTGTGCACGACAGAGACTGTGCATGACAAAAACTGTGTATGACAGCAAATGTGCACGACAAAGACTGTGCATGAAAATAATAGTGCAATCCAGCAACTGTGCATGACAGCAACTGTGCATGACAATGACTGTGCATGACAACAACTGTGCATGACAACAACTGTACATGACAATGACTGTGCATGACAGAAATTGTGCATGACAGCAACTGTACATGACAACAACTGTGCATGACAGCGACTGTGCATGACAACAATTGTGCAAGACAGTGACTTGGCTTGACAATAACTGTGCATGATGGCAACTGTGCATGATAGCACCTGTGCATGACAGCGAATGTGCATGACTAGAACTGTGCATGACAGCGACTGCGCGTTACAACAAGTGTGCAGGACAGCGACTGTGCAGACAACAACTGTGTATGACAGCGACTGTGGTTGAAAACAACAGTGCAAGACAACAACTGTGCATGACAGTGACTGGAATGTCAGCAACTAAGCATGACAACAACTGTGCAAGACAGTAACTGTGCATGACAGCAACTGTGCATGAAGCAACTGTGCATGACAACAACTGTGCAAGACAGCAACTGTGCATGACAGCAACTGTGCATGACAGTGACTGTGCAAGACAGCAACTGTGCATGACAACAATTGTGAAAGACAGTAAATGTGCATGACAGCAATTGTGCATGACAATAACTGTGAAAGACAGTAAATGTGCATGACAACAACTGTGCGTGACAGCGACTGTGCATGACAACAACTGTGCAAGACAGCGACTGTGCATGAAAACAACAACTGTGCATGACAGCGACTATGCATGACAGCAAATGTGCACGACAACAACAACTGTGCATGACAAAAACTGCGCATGACAGCGACTGTGCATGACAACAACTGTGGAAGACAGCGATTGTGCAAGACAACAACTGTGCATCACAGCGGCCGTGCATGACAAAATAAGAGCAAGACAGTAATTCTGCTTGACAGCGACTGTGCATGACAACAACTGTGCAAGACAGCAACTGTGCATGACAAAAACTGCACAAGACAGCGACTGTGCATGACAGAGACTATGCATGACATAAAACTGTGTATGACAGCAAATGTGCATCACATAGACTGTGCATGAAAATAACAGTGCAAGCCAGCAACTGTGCATGACAACAACTGTGCATGACAATGACTGTGCATGACAGCGACTGTGCATGACAACAACTGTGCGTGACAGCGACTGCGCATTGCAATAAGTGTGCAGGACAGTGACTGTGCATGACAACAACTGTGTATGATGGCAGCCATGCATGACAACAACTGTGCAAGACATCGATTGTGCATGACAGCAACTATGCTTGACAGCGACTGTGCATGACAACAACTGTGCATGACAGCGACTGTGGTTGAAAACAACAGTGCAAGACAACAACTGGGCAAGACAGCAACTGTGCATGACAGTGACTGGAATGTCAGCCACTGTGCATGACAACTGTGCAAGACACCAACTGTGCATGACAGCAACTGTGCATGAAGCAACTGTGCATGACAACAACTGTGCAACACAGAAACTGTGCATGACAGCAACTGTGCATGACAGCGACTGTGCAAGCCAACAACTGTGCATGACAACAACTGTGAAAGACAGTAAATGTGCATGACAGCAACTGTGCATGACAACTGTGAAAGACAGTAAATGTGCATAACAACAACTGTGCATGACAGCGACTGTGCATGACAACAACTGTGCAAGACAGCGACTGTGCATGAAAACAACAACTGTGCATGACAGCGACTGTGCATGACAACAACTGTGGAAGACAGCGATTGTGCAAGACAACAACTGTGCATCACAGCAGCCGTGCATGACAAAATAAGAGCAAGACAGCAATTGTGCTTGACAGCGACTGTGCATGACAACAGCTGTGCAAGACAGCAACTGTGCATGACAAAAACTGCGAAAGACAGCGACTGTGCACGACAGAGACTGTGCATGACAAAAACTGTGTATGACAGCAAATGTGCATGACAAAGACTGTGCATGAAAACAACAGTGCAAGCCAGCAACTGTGCATGACAACAACTGTGCATGACAATGACTGTGTATGACAGCAACAGTGCATGACAGACATTGTGCATGACAGCGACTGTGCATGGCAACAACTGTGCATGACAACAACTGTGCAAGACAGCGAATGTGCATGACAACAACTGTGCATGACAACAACTGTGATTGAGAGCAACTGTGCATGACAACAACTGTGCATGACAGCAACTATGCAAGACAGCGATTTTGCAAGACAACAACTGTGCATGACAACAACTGTGCAATACAGTAAATGTGCATGACAGCAACTGTGCATGACAACAACTGTACATGACAATGACTGTGCATGACAGAAATTGTGCAAGAGAGCAACTGTACATGACAACAACTGTGCAAGACAGCGACTGTGCATGACAACAATTTTGCAAGACAGTGATTTGGCTTGACAATAATTGTGCATGATGGCAACTGTGCATAACAGCACCTGTGCATGATAGCGAATGTGCATGACTAGAACTGTGCATGACAGCGACTGCGCGTTGCAACAAGTGTGCAGGACAGTGACTGTGCAGACAACAACTGTGTATGACGGCAGCCATGCATGACAACAACTGTGCAAGACATCGATTGTGCATGACAGCAACTATGCTTGACAGCGACTGTGCATGACAACAACTGTGCATGACAGCGACTGTGGTTGAAAACAACAATGCAAGACAACAACTGTGCATGACAGTGACTGGAATGTCAGCAACTGTGCATGAAGCAACTGTGCATGACAACAACTGTGCAAGACAGAAACTGTGCATGACAGCAACTGTGCATGACAGCGACTGTGCAAGACAGCAACTGTGCATGACAACAACTGTGAAAGACAGTAAATGTGCATGACAGCAACTGTGCATGACAACAACTGTGAAAGACAGTAAATGTGCATGACAACAACTGTGCATGACAGCGACTGTGCATGACAACAACTGTGCAAGACAGCGACTGTGCATGACAATGCCCGAAACGTCGATCCTCCTGTTCCCTGGATGCTGCCGGACCTGCTGCGCTTTTCCTGCAACACATTTCCAGCTCTGATCTCCAGCATCTGCAGACCTCACTTTCTCAGCAAATGTGCATAACAACAACAACTGTGCTTGACAGTGGCTGTGCGTGACAACAACTGTGCATGACAGCAAAATTGCAAGACAACAACTGTACAAGACAGCGACTGTGCATGACAACAACTGTGCAAGACAGCAAGTGTGCATGACAGCAACTGTGGATAACACCACCTGTGCAAGACATGACAACAACTGTGCATGACAGTGACTGTGCATGACAGAAACTGTGCAAGACAGCAATTGTGCATGACAGCAACAGTGCTTGACAGCGACTGTGCATGACAACAACTGTGCAAGACAGAAACTGCATGACAAAAATTGCGCAAGACAGTGACAGTGCATAACAGCGACTGTGCATGACAACAACTGTGCACGACAGCGATTGTGCAAGACAGCGACTGTGCATGAGAACTGTGAAAGACAGTAAATGTGCATGTCAGTAACTGTGCATGACAGCGACTGTGCATGACAGCGAATGTGCATGACAACAACTGTGCAAGACAGCGACTGTGCATGACAACAACTGTGCATGACAGCGACTGTGAATGACAACAACTGTACATGACTGTGACTGTGCATGACAACAACTGTGCGTGACAGTGACTGTGCACGACAACTGTTGCATGACAGCGACTGTGCATGACAGCGACTGCGCATGACAACTGTGTATGACAACAACTGTGCATGACAGCGACTGTGCATGACAACAACTGTACATGACTGTGACTGTGCATGACAACAACTGTGCGTGACAGTGACTGTGCACGACAACTGTGCATGACAGCGACTGTGAATTGACAGCTACTGTGCATGACAACAACTGTGCAAGACAGCGACTGCGCATAACAAGAACTGTGCATGACAGCAAATGTGTATGACAGTGGCTGTGCATGACAACAAATGTGCATGACAGCAAATGTGAATGACAACAACT
>NW_025209680.1:0-5537 GCF_004010195.1 Chiloscyllium plagiosum
GGGTGTACAGGAAGTAAAGTAGAGGTCTGGGGATGCAACCGTTTGTGAACGGGAGTACAGTAGAGGCTGATGACACAGCCGTTGGTGTACAGGGAGTGCAGTGCGGGGCTGAGTGCACAGTCGTGGGAGTATGGGGAGTACAGTAGGGGCTAAGGACACAGCTGTGCGTGTATGTGGAGTACAGTAGGGGGTTGAGACCACAGTCGCAGGTGTATGGGGAGTGCAATAGGGGGCTGAGGGCGCAGCCATGGGTGAATGAGGAGAAGAGTCGGGGGCTGAGGACACTGCTGTGGGTGTAGAGGAAGTTCAGTAGGGGCTGAGGACACAGCCATGAGTGTACGGGGAATAGAGTAGGAGACTGTTCACACAGCCGTGTATGTAATGCGACTACAGTAGGGGACTGAGGGTGCAGCTGTGGATGAACCCGGAGTAAGTAGGAGCTGAGGGGACAGCCATGGGTACATGGGGAGTGCAGTAGGAGGCAGAGGACACAGCGTGTGTGTACAGCCATTAGAGTCGGAGACTGAGAGAACAGCCATATGTGAATGGGAAGTACAGTCGAGGGCCAAGGACTCAACCGTGGGTATACCGGCATGACAGTAGGGGGCTGAGAGCACAGCGGGGGAGCGCAGTGACTGTGGTAGAAGCCTTAGGACACAGCCGTGGTTACACAAGGTGTACAGAAGAGGGGTGAGGGTTCAGCCGTGGGTATATAGGGAGTTTTTAATGGCTTGTACGCGCAGATATGGCTGTACAGGGAGTATAGTTCGGGGGCAGAGGACACAGCAGTGGGTGTACAAGGAGTACAGTAGTGGGCAAAGGACACAGTTGTGGGTGTACAGAGAGTACAGTAGAGGCCTGAGGACACAGTTGTGGTTATACAGGGTGTACAGTAGAGGGTTGGGGTCCCAGCCATGGGTGTACAGGGAGTATAGTCCATGGCCGAGGTCACATCCATGTAAGGGGATGAGACCACAGCTGTGAGTGTAAAGGGAGTACATTAGGGGGCTGAGGTAACCGGCGTGGGTGTACGGGGAGCACAGTAGGGCACTGAGGACATACCTGTGGGTATGTAGGGAGTCCAGTAGAGGGCTGAGGACACAGCCGTGTGTATATGGTGAATAGAGTAGGGGGCTGAGTACACAGCCGAGTGTGTGCAGGGAGAACATAAGGGATCTGAGGATGCAGCCATGGGGGTACAGGTTGTACAGTAGGGGCTGAAGGCACATTCATGGGTGTACAGGGACTACAGTAGGCAGCTGACTACACAGCCGTGTGTGCACAGAGAGTACTGCAGGGGTCTAAGTGTACAACTGTGGGTGGAACGGTCGTCCATTCGGTGGCTGAGGGCACATTCGTGGGTGCACAGGGTGTATAGTAGAGGGCTGATGGCACAGCTGTGTGTGCGTGAGACAAAGTCGGTGGCTGAGGACACAGCCATAAATCCACTATGAGAGCCTTAGGGGGATGGGCACGGAGTTGTGTGTGTACATGGTGTACAGTAGGGAGCTGCGGACACAGCCTTTGGTGTACAGGGAGTACAGCAAGTTGTTGAGGGCAGAGCCATGTGTGGATGGAGATTACAGTAGGGTACTGAGAGCACAGCCTTGGGTGTACTGGGAGTACAGCCGGGGTCTCGGGGCGCAGCCATGTATGCAGGGAATACAGTAGGGGACTGAGAACACAGCCGTGTGTATACACGGAGTACAGTAGAAGTCTGACGGCACAGCCGTGTGTGTGCGTGAAGCACAGTAGGTGGCTGAGGACACAGCCATAAGTGTACTGCGAGAGCCTTACGGGGATGGGCACAGAGTTGTGTTTGTACATGGTGTACAGTAGGGAGCTGTGGACACAGCCTTTGGTGTACTGGGAGTACAGCAAGTTGTTGAGGGCAGAGCCATGTGTGGATGGAGATTACAGTAGGGTACTGAGAGCACAGCCTTGGGTGTACTGGGAGTACAGCCGGGGTCTCGGGGCGCAGCCATGTATGCAGGGAATACAGTAGGGGACTGAGAAAACAGCTGTAGGTGTATAGTGAGAACAATAGAGGACTGAGGACACAGCCGTGTGGGTGCTGGAAGTACAGTAGGAGACTGAGTGTACAGTCGTGGCGGTACAAGGAGTACAGTGGGAAGCTGAGGACATAGTTGTGAGTGTACAGTGAGTATAGTATGGGTCAGTGGATAGAGCTGTGTGGGTACAGGGAGTGCAATAGGGGCTGTGGGCACTGACATGTCTATGCAGAGGGTACCAGAGGAGTATAAGGTCATATACCCGTGGGTATAAAGGGAGTACAGCAGGGAGTGAGGGCACTGCTGTGTGTGTACAAGGAGTGCAGTAGGCGGCTAAGAGCACAGCCGTCGGTGTGCAGGGATACATTCGGGGCCTGAGTTCACAGCCTTGCCTGTACGGGGACTACAGTAGGGTGCTGAGAATAAAGTCGTCGGTGTATGGGCAATACAGCAGTGAGCTGAGGACACAGCCATGGGTGAACGGGGAATACAGAAGAGGGCTGAGAATACAACCCTGGGTCTACAGTTAGTTCAGTCGGTCTATGAGCACACCCGTGGTACCCAGGGAGTACAGTAGGAGCTAAGGTCACAGTTTTGGTTATGCAGGATATACATTAGGGAGCTGAGGGTACAGTAAGGGGCTTAGAGCAGAGCTGTGAGTGTATGGGGAGTACAGTAGTGAGCTGAGGACACAGCCATGCGTGAATGGGGAGTACAGAAGAGGCCTGAGGGCACAAGCTGTGGTTGTGGAGTTAGTGCAGTAGGGGTTAGAGGACACATCCATGGGTCTACAGAGAGTATATTATGAGCTTGAGGGCACAACTGCGTCTGAACAGGGAGTAGAGTAGGGGGCTGAGGACACAGCCATGCATGAATGGGGAGTACAGAAGAGGCCTGAGGGCACAAGCTGTGGTTGTGGAGTTAGTGCAGTAGGGGTTAGAGGACACATCATGGGTCTACAGAGAGTATATTATGAGCTTGAGGGCACAACTGCGTCTGAACAGGAAGTAGAGTAGGGGGCTGAGGACACAGCTGTGGGTGTACAGGGAGTCCAGTCGGGGGCCGCGTACACAGCTGTGTGTGTGTACAGGAAGTGCATTCGGGGGCTGAGGTCACAGCTGTGGATATATGGGGCGTACAGTAAGGGCTGAGGACACAGCCATGCGTGTAAATAGAGTACAGTAGCGTACTGAGGGCACAGTCGTGTGTATACAGAGAGTAGAATAGGGTTCTGAGGGCATAACTGTGGGTGTATGGTAGGGTACTGAGGGCACAGCCGTGTGTCAACAGAGAGTGAAGTAGTGGGCTGAGGGCACAGCTGTGGGCATATGTTGAGTGCAGTAGGGGGCTGAATACACAGCTGTGGGTGCACAGGGAGTACAGTAGATGGCTGAGGGCACAGCTGTGGGTATACACGGAGTACAGTAGTTGGTTGAGGGTACAGCCGTGTGTGTACAGAGAGTACAGGTGGGGGCTGAGGGCACAGCCATTGGTGTACGGGGAGTACAGTAGTTGATTAAGGGCATAGCCGTGTGTGTACAGGGAGTACAGTAGGGGGCTGAGGACACAGCCGTGGGTGTGCAAGGACTACAGTAGGGGCTGAGGGCAGAGCTGTGGGTATACACAGAGTTCAGTAGGGTACTGAGGGCACAGCTGTAGGCGTACTGGGAGTACAGTCTGAGACTTAGGGCACAGCCATGTACGCAGGGAGTACAGTAGGGTACTGAGGGCACAACTGTAGGTGTACAGGGAGTGCAGTAGAGGGCTGAGGGCACAGCTGTCGGTGCACAGGAAGTACAGTTGGAAGATGAAGGCGCAGCCGTCGGTGCACAGGAAGTACAGTAGAGTGCTGAGGGCACGGCCATAGGTGTACTGGGAGTACAGTCTGAGAGTTAAGGCACAGCCATGTAAGCAAGGAGTAAAGTAAGGTCTGAGGGCACAGCCGTGCGTCTACAGGAGTACAGTAGGGTTCTGTGGGCGCAACTGTGGGTGTACGGGTAGTATAATAGTGTAAGGAACTGAGGACACAGGTCTGTGCACACGGGGAGTACAGTAGGGGCCTGAGGGAACAGCCGGGAGTGTACGGGAAGTACAGTAGCGGCTGATGGCACAACCGGAGTTCAACAGCGAATACAGTAGGGGCTGGGGACACAGCCGTAGGTGCTCATGGAGTGCAGATGGGAACTGACGTCACTGCCATGGGTGTACAGGGTGTATAGTAAGGAATGAGGACACAACCGCAGTTGTGCTGCGAATACAGTAGGGGGCTGAGGGCACAGCCGTGGGTGCATATGCAGAGCAGATGGGGGCTGATGGTCACTGCTTTGTGTGTCCACAGTGTACAGTTGGGGCCTGCGGACGCAGCTGTGGATATAGAGGGAGTGCAATCGGGGTTTGAGGACACTGAATTTAGTTTACAGAGAGTACATTACGTGGTTGAGGGCACAACTGTGGGTGTGCAGGGAGTACAGTAGAGGGCTGAGGGCACAGCTGTGCATGTCGAGCGAGTACACTAAGGGGCTGCAGGCAGAGCCGGTTGTATATAGAAGTATAGTAGGGGTGGTGATGTGACAGCCCTGGGTGTCCGGGGAATTACAGTAACAGGCTGAGGGCACAGCCGTGGGTGTAGCGGATGTACAGTAATGGGCGGAGGGCACAACCATGGGTTTACAGGGAATACAGTAGGGGCTGAGGCCACAGCTGTGGCTGTACAAGGAGAACTGTCAGTGGCTAAGAACATACCCGTGGGTGTTCAGGGAGTATAGTAGGTCTAAGGACACAGCCATGGTTATAGAGTTTATACAGTGGGGGGGGGTGAAGGTACAGCCGTGCGTACGCAGTGAGTACTTAGGGGATTGAGAGCAGATTCGTGGGTGTACAGAGAGTGCAGTAGGGGGCTGAGGGCACAGCCATTGTTGTGGAGTCAGTGCAGTTGGGGTCAGAGGACATTTCTGTGGGTCTACTGGGAGTATATTATGAGGTTGAGGGCACAGCTGTGTGTGTGCAGGGAGTACAGTAGTGGGGCTGTGGACACAGCCATGTGTGTACAGAGAGTGCAGTAGGTGGTGGAGGGCACAGCTGTGGATGTACAGAGTGTACAATAGAGGGATAATGACACAGCCATGGGTGTACAGGGATTACAGTTGGGGGATGAGGACACAGTCGTGGGTGTTCAAGGAGTTCAGAAAAAGCTGAGGGCACAGACGTGGGTGTACAGAGAACACAGTAGGGTACTGACGGCACAGCCGTGTGTATACCTAGAGTGCAGTAGTCATGATTCAGAGATGCCGGTGTTGGACTGGGGTGTACAAAGTTAAAAATCACACAACACCAGGTTATAGCTGGAAATGTGTTGCTGGAAAAGCGCAGCAGGTCAGGCAGCATCCAGGGAACAGGAGAATCGACGTTTCGGGCATAAGCCCTTCTTTCAGGGGATAATCACCTGATGAAGGAGCGTCGCTCCGAAAGCTAGTGTGCTTCCAATTAAACCTGTTGGACTATAACCTGGTGTTGTGTGATTTTTAA
>NW_025209680.1:8637-17180 GCF_004010195.1 Chiloscyllium plagiosum
AAGTCATGGGGACAGTGCTGAGCTGGAAGTTGGGAACTGCGGTGAGGTGGGGGAAGGGGAAATGAGGAAACTGTTGAAGTTCACAATGATGCCCTGGGGTTGAAGTGTTCTGAGGCGGAAGATGAGGCGTTCTTCCTCCAGGCATCTGGTGGTGAGGGAGCGGCAGTGAAGGAGGCCCAGGACCTCCATGTCCTCGGCAGAGTGACATTACAACAACCCTACTACATTCACACTTTTCCAAAATCTGCCGACCTCTGATTACTTCAATCTCCCTGTTGCTATTTGGGGGCCTGCAGTAAACCCCTAATGAGGTGACAGCACCCTTACTGTTTCTATGTTTCACCCATATTGACTGAGTAGGCAGTTCCTCCATGACAATGGTAACCTCTGCAGCTGTGATACACTCTCTGATTAGCAGTGCTATACCCCCTCCTCTTTCCACCCTCCCTATTTTTTTTCAATGTTCTAAACCCTGAAACATCCAGCAACCATTCATGCCCCTGATAAACCCACGTCTCTGTTCTGGCCACAGCACATCTATCAGGTACTGACCCATGCTCTAAGCTCATCACTTGTATTCCTGATACTCCTTGCATTAAAGCAAACGCACTTTAACCGATCCCTTGGTTCTTTCCCAGGAAATTCCTTCCCACTGGCTGCGCTAACTCTTGCTACTGCCTCATCTCCATCAACTCTCGCCACCAGTATAAAGCTCAGGTTCCCACCCCCCTGCCATACAATTTAAACCCTCCTGAACCACTCGAGCAAACCAACCACCCAGGAAATTGGTTGCCTTCCGGTTCGGGTGCAACCCGTCCTTCATGTACAGGTCCCACCTTCCCCAAAAGGCATCCCAATTATCTACATATCTGAAGCCGTCCTTCCTACACCAGCTGCGCAGCCATGTGTTAAGCTGTGCCCGCTCCCTGTTCCTTGCCACGATATCTCGTGGCACCAGTAGTAAACCTGAGAACACTACTCTGTTCGTACTGCTCTGCAGCTTCCACCCTAACTCCCTGAAATCGCTTTTTATATCCTCAATCCTTTTCCTGGCTATACCATTGGTGCCAATATGTAACACGATGTCTGGCTGTTTGCCCTCCCCTTTCAGAATCTTATACATCGATCGGAGACATGCCGGACCCTGGCACCAGGGAGACAACATACCTTCCGGGAATCCCGATCCTGTCAATTCTCCCAACAATCGAGTCTCCTACCACTAGCACTTTTCAATTCTGCCCCATTCCCTTCTGGGCCACAGGGCCTTGCTAATATATATGGTCACTTACTTTCCTTCCCGGTAGTCCCTCTGGTCCACATCATTTACGCCGCTGCTCCCGCTCCTACTGTGGAGGAAAACTACCGCTGGCCACTACCGGTAAGTAATTTTTAAAATCTCCCTTACCTTAGTTGTAGCCTTCCTGGTTCGCCTTAGCTTCGCTGCTGCTCCCACTCAAAAAAAAACAGTGGGCAGATTCCTCCTTATCTCCATTATGTTCCATTTACTTCAGGTTCCTTGATACCATCATCAGTCAAATACAGCCTTGTTATCTGGGCCAGTCACTCTTACCTGGTGCCTGTTCCACCAGGCACTAAGGGTGTGGTCTCAGCCTCACGTTCCTATCTGCAGTTCATTATCCTTGAGTCACTTTCCCGTCAAGTATTTATTGATGTCAAAAGGTCACAGTGTATGTGTTTGGAGTGTTTCCTTCTCAAAGAGGAGAGAGACCATCCGGACTTCTCGATTCCAGAGAGGTTGGGGAGATAGATCATTGAGATAGTTGGAAAACAGGGATGGATGGATGTTTGAACGACAGGCACTGCGGGAGGTGGGGCCTAAAGCAGATCAGCCATGATCATATTGAAGCGAAAGGCAGGCTGTAGGACCTGAATAACCTACTCCTGCTTTTTATGTTCTTGCATTCTGTTTTTGGAAGTTTCATCTTTGTTATTTTTGTGGATGTTCTATGAAGGAATGCTGTAATCAAAGAGACCAATGGCTTTTGTGAGCAATATGTGGGTACAGTATGGGGGCTGTAATCACTGTGAATCTGGGTCAACAACATGACTAATAAATAGAGACAGGGGAACTTCTGTAAAGAGAGAGGCGTGGACTGTTTCACTGTAACACCCACTCTTTTCCCAAAAACGTTTTCCAATCCACACCAAATCATATTTGACTGTATTCAGTGGCTGAATGGTCTCCTCCGTTTCTGTGGGGAGAAAGTGAGGTCTGCAGATGCTGGAGATCAGAGCTGGAAATGTGTTGCTGGAAAAGCGCAGCAGGTCAGGCAGCATCCAGGGAACAGGAGAATCGACGTTTCGGGCATAAGCAACACATTTCCAGCTCCTCCGTTTCTGTAGAAGGTAGGCGGAGTAAGTGATCCCCAACTGCTCGTGAGTAGCAGATTGAGGGGCTCAATGGAATGGGGCAAAGTAGGACTGAGGAACAGGAGTCGGTCCCTGTTCCACCAGGCACTAAGGGTGTGGTCTCAGCCACACGTTCCTATCTGCAGTTCATTATCCTTGAGTCACTTTCCCGTCAAGTATTTAACTTACACACCTTTGAATAAATGCAAACAAACCTGTGGGGATGAGAAATTGCCACTCAAATGTCATTTTGAGAATTTCTCCTTATCCTTGCTCCTACCGAGGTTAGAGAGTCATTGCCTCTTTTTCTATTCCCTCTCCTCAGGACTTGTCAGTGCAGCTAAGTGTGTGATATGGTAAATGATACCCATCTCAGACAGGGTCAGGTTCCGTGTTAGGACAGTCAGATAGGTTTCTTAAATTTGTTAAAATAAATAATCTAAAACCAAAGTAAAGTTAGTCGAAATACGATGGATTCATAAATGATATAGAGTTTGAACATTGATAATACGTGCATCAACATTTATTTTTCTATAAATGTGAGACACAGAAATATGCACACAAAGACACATGCACACGTTATAAATTACAAATCATTCCTAAATGGAGCAGGTAAAAGTGATGGAGTCATTCAATCAGGAAAATGTTCAACCAGACCTTACCTAGTCCAGGTTGGTGTTTGGGTCACATTATTGCATGTTTCAGATCAGAGAGGCAGAAAATGCAATCCGCCATTGCTCAGTCTCTACTTGTACTTCTCTACAGCAACATATGAGAGATGAAAATCCTGATAGAGCGGGTAAGGTTATTGATGCTTGTCCTGTATTGCTGGACATTTCTTCAGACCGCAGTTACTGCACTGAGCTGGGTGGTGAGCTCAGACCATGTTTTGTGGGTCTGGTGGTGTGGCCCCTCTGGGGAGCGAATGGCCCCCTCTATACTAGCCCATCCATCAGGACCTCCGTGTCCCTGTTGACAAACCGTGGTGTAATTGCTCCTTACCTGCCATGCTCGGGGTAAACCGTGCATGGCAGCTCCAAACTGGGAAAGCTCAACCGTGTGCCCATTGCCCTTTTAAAGATGGCACCACTTTCAGGGATCACGGAATATCCAGGGGCATCTGGACGATGGTGAGTACCTCCAGCCATGATGGGTGGAAAGTCGGACTGGCATTGAATGAGAGGGACACCATGGGATGGGGTGGGTAGTTAATGAGGTGCATTCCATAAGATAGCACCAGGAAACTAGGTCAGCCTCGTGCAGACAATCCCTCTGTCACACTCAATGAAAATGTCACTGAGACAAAATATTGTTAGATTCAACCCAATGAGTTGAAGACTCTGCTGACCCCATTCCCAGTTTTAATGCTGCAGCTGCTTTTCCAGTACTCTCCATCACAGGGAAGGAGCTAAAAGTCACCTTACCGTTAGGAAATAAGGCAGTGGGGAGGGGGTGGTTGAGGTATCAGTGTGGGAGCACTTTATGGCAAGTCATCATAATTCTAATAGTTTCAAAATAGAGATGGAAAAGGATGAACCAGGTCTAAAACTTAAAGTTCTAAATTGTTGAAAAGCCAATTTTGATTATATTAATCAAGAATTTTCCGAAGTCGTTTGGGGCAGATATTCACAGAGAAGGGGGTCAGTTGAGAAGAGAGAAGCCTTCGAAAATGACATGTCAGGAGGGGAGAGACATTACATCCCTGTTAGGGTGAAGAGTAAGGCTGGTACGTGTAAGGAATGCTAGACTATTTGAGAAATTGAGGTTCTGGTCACGGAGAAGAAGGAAGGATATGTCAGATATAGACAGCAGGAGTTGAGATTTTTTTTCTTAATTCATTCACGGGGACGAGGGTGTCCCTGGCAAGGCAAGCATCCATTACCCATCCCTAATTCTCCAGAGGGTAGTTAACAGTCAACCACATTGTTGTTGGTCTGGAATCACATGTAGACCAGACCAGGTAAGGATGGACGTTTGTTTCCTTAAACGGTGTCAGTGAACCAGATGGATTTTTCTGACAATCGGAATGGTCGTCATTAGCCTCTTAATTCCTGATTTAAAGTGAATTACTAGAAGAGTCTGAAGGCAACATGAAAATACTTAACATTGAAATTGGGAGCATAAAAAGCCATTATGTGATAGCTTTGGCAAATAGAGTTAAGGAGAATCCAAAGGAATTATACAAATACGTCAAGGACGAAGAGTAACTGTGGAGAGAATAGGACATCCTTAAAGATCAGCGAGGCTGCCCATATGCAGAACCACAGGAAGTGGGAGAGGTACTGAACGAATATTTTGTATCAGTATTTACTGTGCAGGAGGATATGGAAGCTAGAGAATTTGGGAAATAGGTAGTGACATCTTGGAAAGTGTCTGTATTACAGAGGAGCTGCTGGAGATCTTAAAACATGCAAAGGAAGGAAAATGTCTTGGCTTTTATTAGATATATGCTGTACTCTGTGGGAAGCTAGGGAAGTGATTGCTGGGACCGTGCTATCATCAATAGCCAAAGGTAAAGTGCTGGAAGACTGGAGATTGGCTAACGTGGTGCCACTACTTAAAGGATGTAAGATGGGTAATAAGGAAAAGCCAGTGAGCCTGATGTACGTTGTTGGAGAGGATTACAAAGCATTGGATTTTCCCACTTTTGAAAGGTAACGACTGATTAGCGATAGTCAACATGGCTTTGTGCAAGCAACATTGTGTCTCACTGACGTGACAGATTTTTTTGAAGAAGCGACTAAGAAGATTAATTGAGGTTGAGAGGTGTACATTGTCGATTATGGACACCAGTAAGGCGTTGAACAACATTGTACATGATCATCTGTTTAACAAGGTTTGTTCATAAGAAATACATGGAGAACCAGCCATTTGGATACAAAATTGGCTCAAATGTCGGAGACCGAGGTGGTGGTAGAGCGTTGCAATATCCTGGCAAAAGTTTGCAATGTTCCTCATGCTGAACAGAAAGTCCAGTTTATGGAGTAATCCACTAGCAATGTCTGCACAGCTCTCCATCTTAGTATTTACTTTACCCCAGTTTTTTGTTTCTGGGCTGGTTCTGTGAAGCAGGTTCAAAATTTGAGGCAATGGACCATTCCAGCTGATCTGGCAATGTCTTTCAATGTGTGAACTTTTGTGATTGGACCCACTGTTGTCTCACCTATCCAGTCATTCCAATCCCTCCATCTCCTTATCCACATTTTCACCAAGTTATAAGTTAATTAATTATTTGTTTTTTTTTCTCTGTATCTTTTCCTGGCTTTGGCTTTTGACTCCCTCGTGTATCGAGTGCTGGCATGGTGAAGTTCAGAAACACTGAAATGGTGTGCGTCAGGCTGTTGTTCTTTTCTCGATATGTCCCATGTGGTGCTCCATGGACAGGTGTTCCAGGAGCTTTGACGCACGTGTTTGAAACTTGGAACGCCTCTGTTTGTCTCTCTCAGTTGATTGTGCGATCAGTAACACGAAGAAGACCCTTGAGAATAATTGTAAAGGACCAGGCATCTTACTTGTAGCTGATGGGCTTGTGACTGACTCCTGTTATTGAAAACTTAGTGGAGCTGCTGGGCATGGTTTTCTGGAAGTTGTGCTGTGAGCTGCCTCAGACATTCAGGGAGACCTGAGGATTTGGTAACCCAACTCTGGATGGAGCATGGGGACTGTAGTTACAGCATCTGGGTCTGCAACATGAACAACAAATGGAGCAGAGGCTGCAGAGAAGGGAAGCACTGAAACCATGGAGTGAGTGTGTATGGGCAAAGTGATCAGCCGCATCTGTCTGTGTCTTAGTCTGGACAAGTACACACTCTCACTCTCCCCATTACATACAATGATGCACACTCTCCCTACCCGCCCCTCACACACATCCACACACACACTCTCTCACATTCCACACACGCACTCCACTCTGTCACACACGCATGCACACACAGCCTCTCTCTCTCTCCCTCCCGCACTCACACGCACACTCCACCTCACTCTCTCTCTCGTACAGAATGTGTGTCTCTCTCTCCCCTTCACACAGACACGCCCCCTCTCTCACTCATATGCACACGTGCTACTCCTACTTTGTAAATAAAACCAGTCTGACTCCAGGTCAAGACACAAACAGAGTCCAAACAAGAGCCTCACGCTTAGAATACATTTTCTGACCGCAAGTCTTACTTTATTTACATCGATAGTACCTGAAGGTATCTCCAGGCAGTTACTTGAAATAAATTCTGCGATTTGCATGTTAATTACTCAAACTTCCACCTCCATTCTAACTGATGAAGTACTTAAGAGCCATCTTAGGTGTGTGGACAATTAATGTACATGAGTTGTACAACCCTTTGATCTTTCCCTTCTAACTTCGGTGTTTAAGGTCTTCCGCTTTCTTACACCTGATGAAGGAGCAGCGCAATGAAACCTTGTGTTTACAAATAAACCCATTGGACTCTAACCTGGTGGCATTTGATTTATGACTTTATCCAACCCAGTCCAAAACCAGCGGCTCCATATCATGTCTTTTACTGGTTAGCTAACCCTCTCGCCGAGCCAATAAATTGTTCCTAACCCCATGTGTTCTTGTCTTGCTTATTAATTTTTTGCGATGCACATTACACACTGATGTCTGGAAGCCCAGATATAATACATCTATAGGATCACCATTATCCACCTTGCTTGTTCCGTTTTTTTTAAAGTAAGTTAGTCAAAGCATTCAAACATGATTTATCCTTCATAAAACTATATTGACTGTGCTGGATTGTGGCTTCGTTGTGGGAATCTCCCATTATTAATTCATTCATAACATATTTTAACATTTTGTCTTCAATCTCAATAGTTTTTTCACTACTTTTTATTCCCCAGTGAAGTTGGTTATTCGACGTCTTTCCCTTTCTATAACCTCTATGTTCCCTTTCACAATTCCTGTGTAACAGGCACAAGGCTGTAAAAGATCGGCTCCAGTTGTTGTATAAGAGGTATGAGTGACTAAATGGACTCATTATGTACTGGCTTTACACCCACAATGAGCTGAAAGTCCTCCTGATGTTCTGACATTAGTCCTGATGACCTGAATGCCCTGCACCTGCTTCTGACCAAGCCGCTCAAGACCTCAATGTCCTCCTCCTGTTGCTCAATGACAGATTTGGGGAGTTATGAAATCTCCCTGCTCAAATGTCACTTTTCAAGGACTGAACTGTGCAGGCCAGTTGTGTTGCCCACATTAGGTAGCATAGTGCTTAGCATTGCTGCCTCACAGCACCAGAGATTCAGATTCAATTTCAGTTTCCAGGTCCCTCCCACAGTCCCAAGATGTGCACGTTAGGTGGATTGGCCATGCTAAAGTATCCGTAATTTTCAGGTATGTGGAGGCCATGTGTATCAGTTATGGAAAATTTCAGGTTACAAGATTGGGTGGGGTGGATGGTGGAATTGGATGGGATGGTCTTCGGAGGATCAGTGTGGAGTCGATGGGTCAATGACTTGGTTTCACACTGTACAGATTTTACGATTAACACCTTCATTGCATAAACCAGTTGACGGAATAATCTCTGAGGTAATTCCAATATCCTTTGGAATTGGAAGGAGATTAAACCTGTGCATTGTACTCCAGATGTGATCTCACCAAGATCCGATACAGCAGCAACAGCAACTCTACCAGCCTGTGTAAGGTTCCCACCCAGGTTAGACCAGGCTCAGCTGTCGGGGGGGGGAATACACATCATTGTTGAAAGATCATTGTCCTTCTCTACTTCACCAGCATAACGGGAGAGCTGGAGAAAATCTCACAATGACACTTGAGAGGAACAGTTAAGATGTGGTGAGATAATTTAAATGATGAGATATGCCTCGCCAAACATCTCGCCTGAATCTACCATTAACCTCCCCAGAGCCCACGTCACTCAAATTCCACAGAATCTGGTGAGATGGATCTTAGGAACAGCAAGGAGAAGCAACGTTCATGGGAGTTATGTATCAAAGTTAAAGATGCAATGTAAATGTAAATATGTCATTAAAAAGAGAATTAGACATACAGGTTTGTGGGTACTGCAGTAATAATGGACAGCTTGATGGCACACCTAACCAGTGTTTACCCAAGTGAATGTTAATGTTGCGTGTGTATGAAATGGGTTGCTTTAGCATTATGTTTAGCACCGAGCTATTGAGCAGGCAATTTTGGAGTTGGT
>NW_025209681.1:0-2769 GCF_004010195.1 Chiloscyllium plagiosum
ATTTATTGCATCGGTTGGTCTCCTCTGCATTGGGGCCAACAGACACCTTCTCGCAGAGCACTTCAGCGAACATTTCCAGTACACCTGCAACATTCAACCTCAACTCCCCATGACCAAACGCATCAACTCCCTCCCTATGGACATGCAGTTCCTGCGCCTCCTCCACCGCCATTCCGTCAACACCTGATGCCTCATCTTCCACCTTGGGGTGTTCAACCCCAGGGCATCAATGTGGTCTTCACCAGCTTCCTTATCTCTCCACGCCCACCTTATCCGAGTTCCAACCTTCTAAATTGGCACCATCCTATTGACCTGTCCCATCTGTCTATCTTACTTCCCACCTATCCGCTCTACCCTCTCCTCCGACCTATCACCTTTAACCCCATCTCTATCCACCTATTGCACTCTCAGCTAAATTCTTCCCAGACCCAGTCCTCCCGTTTATCTCTGCACCCACGAGGCTCGCAGCTTTATTCCTGATGAAGGGCTTTTGACCGAAACGTCATTTCTTTCTGCAACTCGGATGCTGCCTGACCTGCTGTGCTTCTTCAGCACCACTCTAATATTGTTTTTGATTCCCAAAATCTGCAGAACGTACTTCCTTCCAAATGATTCCCCTGCCCATTGAACTTTAGCGATCGTGAATTCCCACTCCATGATCTCTTTGTCCGTCTACACCACACAGAATACTCACTGTTATTGTTTCTTCTCCCAAAATTCATTAACTTTCATTGATCTGGATTCAAATCTATTGAGCATTTTACCTTTCTACCTGATAGATACATCCCTGCAGTCCCTGGCATTCTTCACCATAATCAATTATTGCATCATCAGCAAAGTTCTAAACCATGGCTCCTACAACTAAGTCTAAATCACTGATCTACATCAGAAAACACTGGAACTCCACTGGAAACACGCATGCAAACAGGTTTCATTGCTGGTTGGGATTAACGGCTGCAATAACAGCAGAATCGAACCTCTGCTGTCATTTGTAAACTTGCTGGTGACTTTGCCAGTTGGTCTTCTGAGGGATCACTTCTCCCATATGGGAGTGGTGAATGACTTATGCGCACTGTGACTGAGTAAGTGAGTTTACACCTCAGCGCGTAATTGAATCCCTTCCTGCCGTCACCCTATGGCCCTGACTTCTTGGCGCTGTGGGTGTCCTTGTGTCTATTTAGTTTGATAATCAGTTGAATTCGAGTCCACACAAACACGATTCCCCCTTCGCCTGTTGTCCATGCATTTTTATTCTTCCTTAATCTCCCACGGAATGTGGCTATCATTGGTCTGAAGAGCATTTATTGTTCATTCTAATTCACCTCGAACTGAGTCAGAGGGCATTCATGGCTGAACCACATTGTTGTGGGTCTGGAGTCACATGTTGACAGGACTGTTGACAGTCGGCAGATTTCCCTTTCGAAGGGACACGAATGAATAAGTTTTTAGCAATATAAAGTTGTTTTCTCTGTTCCTGAGATTGGGTTTATTTTCCAGATTTTATTCATCGAATTTAGCGAACAGCAGCTGCCACGTTCCAGTCTCCAAAGATTACTAGCCCAATAGATCACCGCTGCACTAACAACTCCCTGCTGCATTTCTCCATTCAAAGAATGACAATGTCAATTCAGATTATCCCAGATGGAGCGAGAATAGGACGCGTTTCTGTGTGGAATGGAAGCAATGTACGCTGAATTGGAGTGTTTACTGGAGCAAGAGACTGATGTGGGGACGATGTGAGCAAAAGCAGTTCTTATTGTCAAAGTAACAAAATACTACTTTGTTAAGGAAAATCTTTTAGAACGCTTTTAACACATCGACCTCTCACTTGAAGCTCCAGCACGCTTCCTCTGAGCCAATTGACCAGAAGCACTCCCAGCCTCAGCATTTCACGCTCTTGGATAAGTCGACAAAGTCTTTTCCCTGGGGTCGCGAGTCCAGAATGCGAGGGCAGCGATTTAGATTGAGAAGGAAAAGATATAAAAGAGACATCAGGGGTAACTTTTTCATACACAGAGTGGTGCATGTATGGAATAAGCTGCCATAGGAAGTGGTGGAGGCTGGCACAATTGCAAAATTTCAATGGCATTTCGATGGGTATATGAATAGGAAGGGTTTGAAGGGATATGGGCCGGGTGACAGGTGGGACTAGATTGGGTTGGGATATCTGGTCGGCATGGACCAAGTAGTCTGCTTCCATACTGTATATCTCTATGACTCTATGACTCCATGACGGAGCCTTTACCAATCATGTCACTGGTGACACAGAATAGCTTCACATGCTCATTACCACCCCCACTTCCAGTTTGGTATTCGCGGCTGCGCCACGAAGTTTGGCTGATTCCGGTTCTAGGGATTAGAGTTATGTGACTGACTGCAGCAATGGGTGCTTCCTTGTGTGGGGAAGTTGGTGAAGAAACTGTTATTAACACAATGTTAATAACACATTGATATTGAAACATAAATTACACCAATATCCTGCACTATCCCCTGAACCTTTTGTTTTCTAGAAATCTATCAAACTCAGTCTTCAACACGCAGTCCTCGATAGAACCACCACAGCGTCTGGGGATATCGAATTTAAAGATTCAGCTGATTCTGAATTCCCACATATCTGCTATCGCTCGCCTGATATTCCTGTTGTGCATCTGCTACTCTTCCTAACATCTCCTCAGTCACTCTAGTTATTGCTGTTTTTAAACGCGTGGCTCTGCATGACTCAGTGATGGTTTGAATGTTAAAATATTCTGCATTGTGGCCGCAGTCAGC
>NW_025209681.1:4124-6527 GCF_004010195.1 Chiloscyllium plagiosum
AATCAGCGTGGGGGAGTACTACTGCTCCCGGGGAGGCAGACTGACAGTGACAGTGTAAGCACGTGACTTCTGTCAGCTGTACCTCGTGTCGGTGTTGGCATGAAAATCATTAAGTAATTTTGCTCCGTAATTAGGTATTTGCTTATAGCAGGAGGTTCAGGAAGATATCCATTCTACTGCCCTTTCCCCACTAGCCCATATAACTGAATACTGGCACAATGCAGGACAATTTCTCTCTGTACATCCTCGTCCAATCTTCCTTGACCCCCAACACTTTCCCATATGGCACCATTCCACGAAATCTCAGAAGGTGTAATGCTGCACGGTTATGATGTCCCTCCTCATTGTGTAAGGTTCCAGTGATTTATCTGCCCATCACTCAATTTAGCAAACTGCATTTTTTGCTCACAATGTGTTCTCGTCTGGATTAGGGAGAGAAAAACAGGGTGGGTGACAAACGTGTGTACACCTACGTTCTGTCTGCAAGAAAAGACCCTGAGCTTTCAGGTTCCTGTCACTGCAACAGCCCACTGTGTTCCCATGCCTTCATTTCAGTTTGGTCTGCTGCAGAGCTCCCGCATAACACAGCGCGAGTTGGAAGAGCGGCACGTCATTTCCTGCTGACAGACCGTACAATCTTCCATACCCAACATCGAGTTCCATCATTTTAGACCCTGTCCACCTTCTTTCACGTTCCTACCCCACCTACACACACCATTCGTTCCAAAGGCGGATCGTTTGGCTCGAAAATCTCTCCTAGTTGCAATAAACCTGCTGATTTTGTTCAGGTATTTCTGCTTTTCTTCGGATAATTTTGTTCTGTTCTGATTCACAGCCGTAAGGAAACGTGTGTTTACACGGGAGCGTGGTCAGAGTAGATTTACCAAGGTGGTGCCTGAGCTAGACCATTCCCTCTGCGAAGATAAGCGAAAGTGAGGGCTGCAGGTGCTGGAGCCCAGAGTCGAGAGTGTAGTGCTGCAAAAGCACAGCACGTCAGACAGTATCTGAGGAGAAGAGAATCAATGTTTCGGGCACAAGTCACCGCCATTCCATTACCAGCCGATGCCTGGAGGAAGAACGTCTCATATTCCAACTTTGGACCCTGAAAACACTCGGGATAAATGCGTATTTCAACAGCTTCCTCATTTCGCCTCCCCCAACATTATCTCAGTCCCAACTAGGCTCTGCTCTCCGGGCCCGTCCATCAATCCTCCTTCTGAACTATCACATTCTCCCTCACCTTCATCCACTTTCCCATCACCTGACCACGAACCCCATTCCTCTCCCTCAACCCCGACTCAAAATCCTCATTCCTGATGAATGGCTTATGACCGAAGCATTGATTCTCCTACTCTTCGGAGGCTGCCTGACCGGCTGTGCTTTTAAAGCACTACACTCACGCCACTGCAAAGATGGATGAGCTCGTCTTGGCCTCTTTATCTGAGAGCGGAGAAAGCTGAGAGAGAAATTGATTAATGTGCACAGAAAGGGATTAGGTATGTGTGACAGTAATAAACTTCTTATGGAAAGGGTTAATAACCAGGGATATCGATGAAAAGCTAGAGAGAGAATGTTCAGAGAAGACTTAGGAAGAATGTTTACATCCTGAGAGTGTTGTTTTTCTGGAACTAACTATTCGAACGTGTGGTAAAGCTAAGAGTCAGCAAAACACTTCAGGAGTATTTAGCCGAACACTTGAGGAGCTAGAGCATGCACGGATAAGGCCCGGGTACTGGGAAGTGGTGCGAGGAAGTTTGATGAAAGACTCGAACACCGTAACTTTAGGTGCAGTAAAATGGAGGTTAGCGCAGCTCTGCAGCCCAGTGAAAGACGAGTTGGACCTCTACTGCATTGTTAAGATTGCGATTCAAAGTTTGTGGGTTTGAGTCCCACCAGAATCGGAGTGTAGTTCAGATTTCAGCTTAATCAATGATTGTTCTGCTGACTCATCGTCAGTTCGGATCGCCTGGAGTTCTCGTCCCTGCTACTGACCAGAGAAGACTCCTCACCTTCTTCGTATCATTTGAAACATGATCAACCAAGAATCCCATTGCATAAGCTCAATGTCTCTAAACACATTTTGCACCCACAGTTGCGCAGAGTTTTTCGGTTTATTCAGTGTCTTTTTCCCATTGGGCGACAGATTGATGTGGGTGGGCTGGGAAAAGACATTGACGTGTTCGGTCAGCCATAATAATATCAAATGGCGGGGTAGTGTTGGCGGCTGAAATGCCTCCCTCCTATTCCTCTCTGTCTGCTGTTACTGACAGAGGGTTTTAAACAATAACATGATGAGGACACTGTGAATCTACATCACGGAATACCAAGGTCCTCCCCTTTATCCCAGTGCTCTCACAGCTGGAATACACAGCTCCTGTTGTAGCTTTAGATCAGACAGTGGAG
>NW_025209681.1:6833-9264 GCF_004010195.1 Chiloscyllium plagiosum
TCCCATTTCCTGAGCCTGATGCTCGAATAGTCACAGGTCCATATCAGTTCCTCCTTCTCTGCCTTAGCTTTAATTTCAGAACCACAGCAAAAGTAGAACAGGCGGGTCGAAGGTCCCAGAGGTACGAGTAGGGCACTTTATAGGCTTGCTGCCGGCGGCTCCAGTGGAGCAACTGATCAGCTCTTGGCACTGAACAGTGTGTTAAAATGCCTCAGTTGTAATTTCAATCCTTATCTAAAGCTGGTTTTGCTGACGTTGATCAGGAATTATTGGAGCATCAGACTGAAGCATAGTTGAAGAATAATGTCGAGTAAAGCAGCATTTATTCGAAAACTCGAGTTTCTGATTTGTGGGATTGTTCTGTCTTTGGGAAAGGTATCAATTTTTTACCGTAAAACTGCACATATTCCCCAGGTAATTAACCATCTGTGGATCGAGAAACAGAGGTGATATTTTAGCTTGATGACCTTTTTCAAATCTCTGACACTGCACTGGATTATATTCTTGAAAAGATGGTTAAACTCGTTTCAGACAATCCTGTTCGCTGCAAACTCACACAGATCATTAAATGGTTCGAAAGGAATTAGATTTATCTCTTTCGGTAGACTGAATGTTGTCAGTGAATCTGGTAAATTCATGACAAATAGTTTTGCTGCCATGCAGAACAGAGAGTTCCAACAGGAATAAGGACGAGTCTTGTCCCTGGATTTTTCGGGAGGAGATCAGTGAGTATTAAATGGACTCAGTCCCGTTCCTGGTCATTGTGACTAAATGTTCAAGGCAACAGATGGCAAAGGTAATTGTGCTTGACATTGACAGGTCTATTTCTACCCACTAGAGTCACAATTGCATTACAGATTGCATGAGCAGTGGAGATGATGATCCTTACGGCAACCTGAGAGAGTGCGGCAATTAATCCCACGTTGTTTGTCTCACTCTATAGCATAAACCAGTTAGCAAGCGGACTGAGATAACCAGCTTGCATTTAATGTAAAGCTAAAACAAACAGCTCAGTACATTAACAATTTGTAGTAGTTCATTTCGAATCAGCTGCTACACCTTTCAACACCACCAGCTCTTCTTACACTTAACATGTTCAGTTGAAGATATTATGCAATTCCTTTCCGATGAACGCTAAACAATTCGTGAGTGTGTCACTTTTGCCTCCCCATTCAGGCAGCCCAGAGTTCCTGCCCCTGTTAAATTCGCTCCTTGTGTGTTTGCAACTGGCCTTTCAAATATGCTGGAATCATCTTCTAATTTTATTTTTCTGTCTGGAAAGTAATCTCCGATTTCAAAAACTCAGAATAAAAAGTACCTGCTGCAAACTTCGTTGTCGTTCCTCCCTGGTTTTGAAGCTCTAACCTCTAGTTATACACTCACCTGAACCAGGTAATTTCCCTCTTATTTACCCTTACCAACCTCACATCCGCTGGAAAACCTCCATTAGGACACAACTCAGTCATTCCTGATTTATGTCGCGTGAAGCTTAATCTATTCCACCATCCCATTAAATCCCTTCTTTTCTTTTCTCGTGCCTATTCCTCCTAGTAAATCTCATTTCCATAGTCTCTAATGATTTTGTATCAAGGGAACTCTGACCATATCCTTCCTAACCAAATTGAACCCCCCAACCCCCGTGTATTTCATCAGTAAATTTCGCCCCGTGAAATGATGCTGGGACTAATTCAACTCATGAAAACTTAATACAATGCTATGCAATCTCATTACTGGTACAGGAAAGATGAAGGCTATTTCACTTATAGCTGAATCTGTTGGCTCCAGCAACATTGGGTCAAATCGCACTCACATAGGTGACTGTTGTTCGCATTTTTATTTCTTCTCAACGTGTGCTGAAGTAACACAGTGCGAAATAAATTAATATTGTTAGACGTAAGTAAGTGGGCATGTTAAATCTGAGGTTATGAGAATAGAGCAGTTTTCATTAACATTGACCAGAGATTGTTCAAATCTCAGACACATGAGATTGATAGAGAGTGATGTTGAGAGAAATAAACTGTCTTGGCAAATGCGGGTGTTATGAAGTTGTGGGTGTAAAGTACTTTTAATGGTGCTGAAATGTCTGGCTAGCACAAGGAGTCCAGAACAACATAACATTTGATGAACACAAGTAAGAACTGTGTTACATGGATACAAAAATCAAATTTGAATTCGGCCAATCAGTTTAAATTATGCCCCAATCAAGTTTGAATTTGATATTTTTAAAATGTTAAAACCAATGAAACAGTCCAACGCTTTGTGGGATAAATATCGGACATTTTGAAGAGTTACTCAGAGCGGCAAAGAACAGCAAAGAGAGCAGCTAAAAGACCAACAGATGTAGGATACCAGTAAAATCTCCAAGAAGTGCCTATCTGGAGAAATAGATAGGATAGAAAAAAAGCATCAACACCGACCTGGAGAAAAAATC
>NW_025209681.1:9286-11371 GCF_004010195.1 Chiloscyllium plagiosum
TGTTATTTTTAACTTTAAGTAGTGATTTTTGGGTTGTTTCTTTGTCTCTGGAATTTTAACAGAATACAGCACGGGGTGAATCCTTTCTGCTTTGCTGGTTTCCATTAGCAGAGGGGGTTTACCCCGTCACGTAACACCAGTTTCTGTGGTTGCTTTGTTGTTTTGCTAATTTGTGCATTTTGCCTCATTAACGATTTTGAAGTTGTCCCCTCTACACAAAACGTCCGTGCTTTTGTGCCATTGTACAAAAGGTGCAGTGTATCTAAGCGACAGGGCTCCCTTCAATAACATGGAAACAGCACTGCGCACTCTCCTCGAGTCTGGAAAACAATCCCAACACAGATAATGTTACATCCCGCTCTCAAGGGGCTTTTCATTCCATCGCTTTCAATTTCTCACAGAGTTCCGTTTCAACAGATTTTGTCACCGAGTCAGGACTCGCTGAAGTAACATCCCATGCTGATTCAGACAGCAGAGCCCTCGCTATGACTTCGAGAAGGACAAAGACACAGATGACTTGAAGAGATTCTCTCTTTCCCTGCACTTCTTCACATTTCTATCTGTCTCAGATGGCGTTATTTTGGTTCCCGAAAGATTATTAAGTCCTGTGCATGCGCGATCTCTCTTTTGTGCAGCTTTCCAGAATTTCTATAACTCCCACTACCTCTAACCCCCTCCCGCGCTCCACAACCCCGTGTTTGATAGTGGGCTGAAAAGCGTGTTCATGTTTCTCTCCCACAACACTAATTGCCAATTGAAGATGAGTTCGTCCAGCTGCCAATTATGGGAGCCCGCTCGCAAAGGAAGTGGCTCGCACAGCCTCCGGAACCGGAAGTCAGAATGGCAAGGAGCTGTTATTAAAACTCAGTGCGGCCTTCCCTCCGAAACACCAGAAAACCCCTATTTTTTAAACAAGGAAACTCCCCTGATTTATGGATCATGCTTCTGTTGCGGTTCTGGCTTGTTGGTCTTGGGTGTGATATCGCCTCGGGTGGCTGATGTTCGTGTGAGAAGTCACACTTGAGCACTGGAGTTTTGCATATGGTTCTAGTTTTGACTCAGAATGTATAATTTTGATGAGCTCGAGTTCAGAACAAGGCACCGAAGGTTAAAGACACACAAAAGCAACTTCTTCGAGGTCGTTACAAGACTGAGAAATGGATTCCCTAACTTCAAATGATGCTGATCCTGTTAATGTGGATTTTGCCGAGTGCACGTCCTGTGTGGAGTAACCTGAAAGCCTTAATCAGTCCAAAATTTTGTTTTACTTATGCTGTGATCTGCATGTCCTTGATTAGTATGATCTGCCTTTACCAATCGCAGACAAAAGTTTTCTCTGTACTGAGGTTCATGTTATAATCAATCAATCAAATAAAGTAAATCAATCGTCCGACATAGACATTTCGTTATTGTTTCGGGGCTGCATAGCCTCACTTTGCACTGTGACATATTTTGTGATTCTGAGTGAAATCACAGTTAAACCAACAGAATATGGCAAGTTAGTCACAGGTTATATTGACACAGCCGGGACACATCTGTACTACAGTGTATCACACAATAATAGTGAAGACCTTTTGAAATCATCCTCTGAGGTACAAGCCACGCGCCAGACGAAAAGCTGAAGATGTGTGAGACTGCTGTGGTCAGCGCTAACAGAGCGGCCCAGTGGGGCGTATTGGGCTCATAACCATGAAATTAATGGATTGAAAACATCCTCTACTCGTTGACAATTCCATGTTTCAGTGTGTGTACTGCCCCCTCCAGTGGTTCTCTATAATAGATTTCCATTCTACGCATTGCGTGCTGTTTCATTTCTGCTTCATTTCATTCAATGTATCAGAAATGAATATTTCATACTGATACACACGGGAAATTTATACAAATGAGGACACACACTTGTGAAGTTCTGGAACATCTTTTCCTGTTCTCTCTCGGTGTGCTCTGATCTGATTCGCAAAATCTCTTGCCAGAGCTGGGAACAAACTGGTGAAGGTGAGATACATCAGTTGTAGAGTGCTCTATGCGCATGACGCCCTGCAGTTATTCCCCACGCCGTTTCACACAGCAGTGTTCTTCCTGTGAAAT
>NW_025209681.1:12301-14974 GCF_004010195.1 Chiloscyllium plagiosum
TTATCGTTGGCTCAGATAAATGATATTTGCAGGAAGCTCCCAATCAAATTTGCTGATTCGCAGCACTTGATGGAACTGGCCGTGCCGATGAGAGCGAGCTTTAGAGTGTAACCACACTTTCCTCTCCTCACACTGCTTGCCGGTGGAGGGAAATAGCTGAATACTCTGCCGATGGAGACAACTTAGTCCAAGCAGAAGGGATAAACAGTACTGTTCTGTGAACAAGGAGACAAAATGTCAAGGCGATATTCTCAAAACACTTTGATGCTTAAAAATCTGAGAACAAATTGGGATGTAGTTGGACCTGACCGAATCTCAGCTGGTTTGGTGTTGGCAATGTAAGAGTGTCTAGGGCATGATCTTCGCTCAGCAGCTTGTGTTAATACTGGCATGGGAGAATGTCTTACTTCAAGTTGCCATCGAGCCTTGGTTGTTTGACTTCACTTTTGCTCAGTCGTCCTATCAGCTGTCTGATAAAAAGATGTAAATCATTAAGTTGCACCCTTTGAAATAACTTTGAGATTTGGGGTCAGAAGTGTCATTGTAGTAGGCATGGCACAGTACCACATGTGGTGGAAGTCAAACAAGTGTTAGAGGATGTTCACCCACAGAATCGCACTCTGAATAAATCCACCATCTGGATATTCGCACAGTTCTGGGTGTGAAACTTTAGGAAGTGGGGACGTGAAATGATTGAAAACAGCGCTGAACAGGTTGATGAGAATAGTGTGGTATATGAGGAATATCAACAATAAAGGTCATTTGGAAAGTTGGGACAGGACTCCTTGGAGAGCAGAAGGCCAATCGCTGGCCTTGTTCAACCTTTCCAAGACATGAGTAGGTTAGACAGAGGGAATAAGGAAGGGGAATGCTCCCTACGCCTGAAAGGATCGAGAACGATTCGGCAGAGTTTTAAAGATATTAGTAAAAGAAGAAAAATGTACATGAGGAGAGATGTTTTCACATCGGGAGTAGTTAGGGTCTGACATTGACAAAGACGCAGTTTCAATCGAGTTGTTGAAAAACTAATTCAATGTTCATGTAGAGTTACAGGGAGAAGTCAAGAGAATGATACGAAAAGAGAAGCACATTTATCTCTGGAGAGAGCCAGCACAACGAAGGTGTTTTGTTACACATTTGTGATTCTGACTGGAATCACAGTTCGACCAACAGGATTAGGAAGTTAAAAAACGGTGATATTGGCAAAGCCGGGACACATGACACACTAGAAGGTTATCCAGCACGTAAATGTCACAGGGAGGATGGCACTGTCTGAAAATCCTGCAGGATGTCCTGCGGATCAGAAACAGGAAATTTCACTATTCGAACCGAATCAGCCCGATGAATGGGAGCCAAGGAGCCGGAGGCGCCTGCTTCAGAACTCAATTATGAAAGAAGCTTAGGCTCGAGTCCCCACACTGCAATTTCTGTGGGTGCGGCGTGTTGAAATAATAAGGAGGATCGGGAGTTTGCTTCATGGAGACGGGGTCAGTGTCCATCTTGTCATGATCGTGTTCGCCTCCCACATGGTAAATCGCGGGCTCAAGCTGCATTACGTTCCTGGCAAGTTGAGCTTGTACTGGAACCGAATGCAGACTGTTATTTCATCGCTGTTGTGAAACAAAGTCCTGCGGTGACTCGACTCGCCCTAATTTGGTTTTCTGGCGAATGGAAAAATCGTTCCGATGAAATTCGGTGTCATATGTTATTGAATTTCTCCCATTTCCTTCATTTCCGTCCTGGAAGGGACAGTCAAGACTGTGATCTGATCGAGACTGTGAGTGGTGAAATTCACTTTTTATGGCCCATTCTTATTAGGTTCTTTCTTTCTCTCTTTTCAGTATTGACTGGGAAATGGTGATGGATGCCGCAAAGCCGCAGGAATGGCGGCAGGGGCTGGCTCCGGTAGTGTAGTGGTCATCGCGTTCATCTAAAACGCGAAAAGTCCCCAGTTCGAAACTGGGCAGAAACTGCGTTGTTCTTCAACTGCAGCATTTAACATGGGCAAGAACGGAGCTTTCTTGCTTGCTTTCCCATCTGCAAACTGCCTTCGAATTTGCTTGAACAAATCTGCTCTCGTAGTGAAATGTAATGCACCTCCATTTAATTACTGTGCAAAGTATTGTAATTTTTTCTCCAATCTGGTTGTGATCATATGCCATTCTGTTTGAGAGTACAGTGGCCTTCTGGTCCTTCCACGAAAAGCAGTACCGCATTGGCATTCCTTGCGCAGGCGGCCCGTTTCCAAGACAGAGAAGAAGCTGATGCGCTGGTGTCACAGCGCACCACGGATTTCTGAACTGATCGGTCTGTCAAATGTACCCCCAAAGTCATCTATGAAAGACATCATTTGGAAGCTGTCTGTCGTTATTCAACGTGCGAGAGTTGTCACCAGGTTAGTGGCTCATTCAATCAGCAACAGCAATGAAAGAAATGACACTCTCGGGGAACCTCTGCACCAGTGCTTTGATAGCGTCGCTAGCATTAAGGTGCGCCCCGAGATCTAAGCCACGTTGGAACTGAAACGGAGGAATCGACAGCGAGGCTACAGAATGACATCGCATCCATTTGGTTTTCTTCAAATCACTGACGAGCAGGAAAATGTAAACGGGGAGGGCGAGTGGGGAAGTGAGGCAGTTGCAGCTCTGGTGAAACTCCTTCTTTGTGATTCAC
>NW_025209681.1:15041-17181 GCF_004010195.1 Chiloscyllium plagiosum
CCCCCCCTCAGAAATAAAATCATGACAGTGCGGCCCCCACTCAGTACTAAACACTTAACTGTGTTGCCCTTGTAGGGGGTAGTGTAATTTTTAAACGGTTAGCTGCATTTTAGTCTTTTCTACCTTATAGTAAACACAAGTGCCTTATAGTAAACACAAGTGCCTTATAGTAAACACAAGTGCCTTATAGTAAACACAAGTGCCTTATAGTAAACACAAGTGCCTTATAGTAAACACAAGTGCCTTATAGTAAACACAAGTGCCTTATAGTAAACACAAGTGCCTTATAGTAAACACAAGTGCCTTATAGTAAACACAAGTGCCTTATAGTAAACACAAGTGCCTTATAGTAAACACAAGTGCCTTATAGTAAACACAAGTGCCTTATAGTAAACACAAGTGCCTTATAGTAAACACAAGTGCCTTATAGTAAACACAAGTGCCTTATAGTAAACACAAGTGCCTTATAGTAAACACAAGTGCCTTATAGTAAACACAAGTGCCTTATAGTAAACACAAGTGCCTTATAGTAAACACAAGTGCCTTATAGTAAACACAAGTGCCTTATAGTAAACACAAGTGCCTTATAGTAAACACAAGTGCCTTATAGTAAACACAAGTGCCTTATAGTAAACACAAGCAGACACTCGAAACTGGTGCCGGACCTCCCCCATGTTTTTATGAATGAAACAATTGTAACAGCTTTCCTCGATAGTTGAGAGACCGCCCTTAACCACAGTTGTCCAACATCATCCATATAAGGAAAGAACGGGGAACTCGAACACTGATTGGCCAAGTGAGTAACAGGCACCAGAACCCAAATAAGGAAAACAGTGGGGAACCCTAGCACTCGTTGGTCAAGACAGCAGTAGGAGACCCAGCCCACATTTACGTGTATATAATGTGTGGAGATTATTATTAAGGGGTGTGTGTACCATTTTTTCGCACCCGACTTTGCAAAGTTGAATGAAAAGTTTTGGACAGACTCCTCCGTGTCTTTGTTCCTGGGAAGGGAAATAAAAGTGCCGGAGATGGGGCTGGACAGCCGCATATTTCGCACAATTGGGGGCTCCTCCGGGATGAAATAATTATTGCCGGGGGGGGGGATGTCTCTTCGGCTCACGGATCAAGCCTGATCACAACAAAGACGCGTCTAGTATATATTTATACTTCTCACTGATCAGCTTGGTCTGTTGGCCGTCGGCCAAGAGAGGATGTGACCTGGCTCATTTAAAAATAATTTTGAATCCTGGAAAAGGAGCACATGGACGAGTGCTGGGACGACCGGTTAGTGACTATACACGGGGGTACACACATTTAAAAAGGCCAGACAACTCCGTGCACGGATCAAGGTAAGAGATTTTTTTTTTGTTCTTCCTTGTTGGCCACGTGGTTTTGACGGTCATCTGTGAAAACGCTTTCGGCGTTTAAGACCAGGACCGAAGATAAGCCACGGGAAATTGTGGTTTTGACGGTCATCTGTGAAAACGCTTTAGGCGTTTAAGACCAGGACCAAAGATAGACCATGGGAAATCAGACTTCTAAATTTACTAAGGAAAAGTCAGGGAAGACTGCAAATGGGAAAGAAATACCCCCCGATAGTCCACTAGGTCGGACGTTAAGTCTATGGACGGACAGTAGTAGAACAAAGGACTTAAAGAAAGAGACCATGATAAAATATTGTTGTTTTATATGGACCAAGGAACCTATCCGCGCCCCCTCGGTAGTTTGGCCCGAGTATGGGTCTGATGAAGACTGGGTGTGTCAAATCCTAAATGTATATGTTAACAGAAAACAACCGTTTAACCCAGAAGAGAGCAAATATGCCGCTGCCTGGTTGGCGGGCGACGGCGAGAGTCCCACGCCTCTCTATCCTCTGATTCCTCAAACAGACCCGAGGAAGCCCCAGAAGTCTTGGGACATCCTCACTGACGGTTTGCCACCGTTTGCCCCGCCCCCGTATATACCACCCGCGCACGACCAGGCGCACGACCAGGTGCACGACCAGGCGCACGACCAGGCGTCCAGCGCGGACCTCGCTCCTGCGACGGATAAATCCGATTCCCAGCAGGCTACGACCAGTGAGGCAGGGACTGCTGGGGGTGGGGGTGGGGGGCACAGGAGGGGGCGCAGAACCCAC
>NW_025209682.1:0-849 GCF_004010195.1 Chiloscyllium plagiosum
AAGTGCACAAATACAGATTAATGGGTATCATGTTATAGCCATTATGGAGGGGTTGCTACAGAGATTTCAAAGCTGAGAATTAAATGTTCAGGGATATGTGACTTTTTGAAAGGACGGACAGAAAGGAAAGGTGGAGTAGTTTTGTTAGTGCAGGATGGGATCTTGAATCCGAAGACGCAGGCTCCATCTGGATGGAGCTAAAAATAAAAAAAAATTGGCAGGTGTGGTCTGTCGAAGTAAAAACAATAACTGCAGATGCTGGAAACCAGATTCTGGATTAGTGGTGCTGGAAGAGCACAGCAATTCAGGCAGCATCCGAGGACAGGCAAAATCGACGTTTCGGGCAAAAGCCCTTCATCAGGAATAAAGGCAGAGAGCCTGAAACATGGAGAGATAAGCTAGAGGAGGGTGGACTGTAAAACCTGTGCACACACCTCCTCCCTCACCTCCATCCAAGGCCCTAAAGGAGCCTTCCACATCCATCAAAGTTTTACCTGCACATCCACTAATATCATTTATTGTATCCGTTGCTCACGATGCGGTCTCCTCTACATTGGGGAGACTGGACGCCTCCTAGCAGAGCGCTTTAGGGAACACCTCCGAGACACCCGCACCAATCAACCAAACCGCCCCGTGGCCCAACATTTCAACCCCCCCTCCCACTCTGCCGAGGATATGGAGGTGCTGGGCCTCCTCCACCGCCGCTCCCTCACCACCAGACGCATGGAAGAAGAACGCCTCATCTTCCACCTCGGAACACTTCAACCCCAGGCCATCAATGTGGATTTCAACAGTTTCCTCATTTCCCCTTCCCCACCTCATCCTAGCTTCTAACCTCCAGTAACTCGA
>NW_025209682.1:3101-13715 GCF_004010195.1 Chiloscyllium plagiosum
AAGTGACACCGCACTGTGACCAGCTCCTTGTTCAGTCAGGGTCCCCTCACACTCTGCTCCTGGGTTAAGTGTAACTTGGGAAGCTGTTCCTGGAAAACCCGAGGTGGATACAGCAGATCCCTTTCCCCACACACACTCACTGTGTGGATTCAGAGCTTCCACTCTCTGCAGCCTCTGCTCCATTTGCTGTTCATGTTACAGACCCAGATGCTGTAACTACAGTCCCCATGCTTCATCCAGAATTGGGTCACCAAATCCTCGCGTCTCCCTGAATGTCAAGGGCAGCTTTCAGCACAACCTCCAGCAAACCATCCCTAGCCCCTCCACTAAATTTTCAATTACAGGACCCAGTCAGAAAGCCCTCGGCTACAAGTGTTGTGGACCAGTCCATATCCTCGCAAAATATTTTGAGAAGGCCGTTTAAACCCAAACCTTTCCTTATTTTGAATATAGATGGGAAGTGTGCGTTCCAGATATGTTGTGACTGGTCAAACCATTGGACATTAAGCAAAATATAATCTATTCAAATGCTTTAGTTAAAATGAAATCAAAGAAAATAACATTTTGGGATAGCTTATATGTTGGAACACTTACACAAACAATAGACACTGTACCTTCTTGGTTTACACCGCTTGGCACAAAGATATATTCAAATGTATTCAGATCCTTACAGCAGTTTTCCAATCCAGGAGGAAATAACATCAACAGCGATCTCAGAGAAAAGCAGCTAGGGATCATGTCTTGAAACTTCCAACCCTTTTGGGATCCCCAGCAGCTTCTGGATGCTGCAGCTAAAAACAAAACGTGGAAACCTGGCCTGGGAGAGCTGGCCACTGCCCTTCCATTGTTACCACCGCTTTAATGAAACCTAAAGACTTCCTCAGTTATTTACTTAAACTGTTTTCAGACAGCAGTTCTGCACCTCTGCCTTTAAAACCTCTCTTCAAAAACAATCCAAGAGAAAATCACCTTCTAACAGTGATAGTATCCTCACAACTCCACCTTTAATGAAATAATCCATCAATATACAAGGGTGGAATCATTTTAGACCTCCCAGTCTTCCTCTGTTAGTCGTCTGCAATGCATATATATATATATATATATATATAAAAAACATTGACTCTGACCATACAAATGTTCACAACTAGTTTCTATTTCAATCATTGTATTCCTGCCACATAATGGCTTTATCTTTCTTCATCCAAGTCTCCACACCGTGTCAAAACTTAGGTTTTCTCGCCCTCTCACCTGTACAGTTTCAAATTGAATGGCAGCTATAATAATCTCAATCGAAACAGACTGGTATTTTCCTCCCTAAACTTCTCCAAAAACTCTAAGGGGTCACGATCAGTGATAAAGATTTGTCTCAGTTATGTTATAGGCAATTTAAATGCTGAAATGTCGTAACGCCAACACCAAGCCTCCTTCCTCATTGTGGAATAAATCTGTTGATGTTTCCACTGGACACTCCAACCACACGTTACATAATGAAGCAGTTCTCATCTCTCCAATAGTTCTTCTGAATGACATAGCTCCTCATGTCTCAGCATAAAAGAATTACATACATCTGTACCTCTTAATGCTCTAACATCTTCACCTGCTACTCCTGGCCTATGCCAGTAAACCTTACTCTCGCAGGTAAATGTTTTAAGAAGATCTCGCACATTCTTCTCAATCTGTCACAGAAACCAAACTTTGATTTCAGCCATTTCAGCTCCTAATCTTGCCATTGTTACTCTCTGCTCTTCCACACGAGTTCTCACGACTGCAGGAAGTGAATTGTTGAACTTCTCCAAAATAAGAATCTCTCTAACAGTGTCATAGCTTTGCTCTGTTTTTAATAGCCTTACCCACTTTTCAAAATTATTTTGATCCTTTCAAACTCAATGTGCGTTTATCCAGGGACCCTTTTTTAGATTCCTGAAACACTGTCTGTTGGCTTCTGGCACAAGCTCATATGCACTTCAAATGGCTTTCTTCACCACCCCATACTGGCCAGCTACCTCCTCTGATAGGGATGCAAATACCTATCAGCTTTGTTTGGATCAACTAAATCCACATGGTCACTGAGCACAGCATTTGTTTAGCCACTTTCTCAAATGAAATTCAAAAGGCTTCCCCATCCTTCTCATCAAATTTAGATAATGCCTGGGTGTATTTAAACATATCCCCATTAGGCCATTGGTTACAATAGGGTTGTTCAACCTCACTGTCCTCCTCATCCCGCCGACCGTCTGCCTTCATCTCCGCCTTCTATGTCAACTTTCCTCTCTAACTGTTAACTTTTTAAGTTGAAACTCTCTGCTTTTCTTCTGTCCTTTGCTCTCTTTCTTCTTCATTTCCTTTTCTTTTGTTTCTACTTTTCATCATAATTCAAACTGGTTCAATTCCTTCTCATGTTCAAAGTGCCTCATTTGAAATTGAATTTCAGCAATTTCCAGAGAGTCTGATGGCAGTTCCACCAAATGTAATTGCAGAGCTATAGCTGTAATTATCTCACATTTTCTCAGAGACAATCGCAACCCCAACTCCAGCTTGTCTGCCAATTCCTACAGCTTTGCCCTCATTACCTTTTGTAAAACCCCCAATTCACTTTTCCATATCCAGAGAACTCTTAGTGACTGAATCTTTACACACAAAATACTATTTAAACCAACCGAATTTAACATCCGGAAAAAAAAGGCACGAACAACGACCATACGCGACCTATGAACCCAATAGCCTCCTGGTGCAGACTCTCCAGTGTCTGCATAAGCTTATTCTGGATACTCTGGTTTCCTCCCATAATCCAAAGATGTGCATGGCAGGTGAATTGGCCATGATAAATTGTTCATAGTTTTAAGGGTTGTATGGGTTTGGTGCCTTAGTCGGGGTAAATGTGTAATAATAGCGTAGAGGAATGGGTCTGGGTAGGTTACTCCTCGAAGGGTCAGTGTGGACTTGTTGGGTCGAATTGCTTGTTTGAAAATTCTAAGCCCAATTTGGTATTATCGCTTTAGAACCGGACAAGAGTCCCCAGTTTGCTATAGACGAACCAGACTGCCTCAAATTATTTTAAGAAGGTAGCTTGGATGCCAACCTTTTCTTGTTTTAAAGGTAGATGTGAGTTGGGTGTTCCAGATGTGATGCCAGTAGTCAAACCACTCACCATGAAGCAAAACACCATATATTTAAACACTCTCATAAAAATCCATACAAAATGAAGAGGAATTTAGAATAACTTAAGTATTGGAAATCTTAAACGAATAATGGATACAGTACATTCTACAAATGAACTGTTCCAATATACTACAATCACCTAAATGCACCTCTTGGCAAAAAGGAACATTCAGACATGTATTCTTGCATACAGTTCTCCATTCCAGGAGGAAGCAGCATCAAGTTAGGTTCCAGAGAGAATAACAGCGAGGCATAATTTACTAAAACTTACAACCCTTCTGGGACCTCAAGCATCTTATGCTTGTTATAGCTACAATAAAAAAAGCCTAGAAAGCCTGGTCTGTGCGAGCTGGCCATTGTTATTACTATTCATTAAAAACTCTAAAAGCCCCGTAAGTTAATTACTTGAGCCGTTTTCAGTAGGCAGTTTGACCTTAAAGACCACTTCCTAAAAAAAAGGAGAAAATAACATTTTATTAAAAATGTGACAGCATTGTCAGGCAACTTAGATGCCTGGTCCTTTACTTAGTGGGCTTCCTCATGTTACTGATCGCAAGGTCACCTGAGAGGGACAAACACAGGTACAGACCAAGTTACAAGGATGTTTCTCATAACTTCTGAAACACATCTGTCAATGGACCATCACATGGGACATACCAGGAAGTGAACAACCGCTTGACAAACTCAATTTCATTATTTCTGAGCTACACAATGCCAACACTCGATACACTAGGGAGCCAAAACCCAAGGCCAGGAAAAGATAGAGGGACAGAGAGATTTACATTAAAGACAGAAACAGACTGTTAATTATCTGAAAAGATGTTGTGGAAATATATGGAATAAGTCTGGGCAGTGGGACTAACTGGAGAAGTGAGATCTTCGTGAGTAAAATTACAAGAATGAGAACATTTAATAAAGGCCAGATCAGCTGCAATGGATTGTTACATCAAATTCTGAATCTGCTTCACAGAACACCACAAACAACATAAACTGGGACAAGATGACAGCCCATCATGGAGAGCTGTGCAGACCATGCTAGTGTGTTGCTCAGTAAACAGCACTATCTGCCCAGCATGAGAGTGTTGCAAACTTTACTATCATATGCTAACTCTACTCGCGTCAGATTACTGCCTACAGTAGGAAGGTTTGCTCTCTCTGCGTGTGTGTGTTCATCAGAGACTGAGAGAGCGTGTGTGTGCGTGTGTGCGCGCAATGGGAAACTCATTGAATGCGAAACTCATTGTTTGAGAAGAAACGAACATGGAGCAAACAATTTTAAATACGAACAATTGGGAGGCTTTTGTTAATCAATAGAGAGAACGAGGGAAGTTTCATGGACAGATATGGTAAAGTGTTTGAGAATATTAAAATAAAGGCATTGCCAGATACAACAGCAATATACATCGGCGTGCACATGAATGACAGACGGATGGGAGTTTGGTGTCAGTGCGAATCAGATTTGTTTTGGCAGGTTTAAACCGGGAGCGTCAGCAGCAAATTATTGGCCTCATTAAAACTGTACTTCATAGCTGAAGGTTCAAACAGCAGATGGAATTAACCAATGAGATATATTCTGGGGTGATGAGTATTTCAAGTTAGAAATGGTCAGGGCATGGTGTCAAGAATCAGCTCATGGTCAAACGGATATCCCACAGCTGTGACCTGTCTGCTTCAGCTGCAGATATTGGCCAGGGATGGGATGGAAACAGTGGAAAGAAATAGAGTTTGTAACCAGAACAGTAGAGAGTGACCTCTATGCTCTTAACAGCAACGGCAATGATACAATGCATTGTGGTTCTCTCCTGAAACGGAATAGATCAACATAGAGACCCGTGAGTAACACTGCCAGAGCAAAGGCGAGACAGTAATTGAACATATTCATTGATGCAGTTAGTAGTGGTCTGTAGAGTGAATATCTGGATTGATCGATTCAACAGGAACAATAATAGTGACAAGAAGTGTAGACTATATGCAATAATAATACTACAGTCATAACCAGTTTTAACTGGTTTATAGAAAACAAAATGGGCGGCACGGTGGCCCAGTGGTTAGCACTGCTGCCTCACAGCGCCTGTAGACCCGGGTTCAATTCCCGACTCAGGCGACTGACTGTGTGGAGTTTGCACATTCTCCCCGTGTCTGCGTGGGTTTCCTCCGGGTGCTCCGGTTTCCTCCCACAGTCCAAAGATGTGCGGGTCAGGTGAATTGGCCATGCTAAATTGCCCGTAGTGTTAGGTTAAAGGGGTAAAGGTAGGGGTATGGGTGGGTTGCGCTTCGGCGGGTCGGTGTGGACTTGTTGGGCCGAATGGCCTGTTTCCACACTGTAAGTAATCTAATCTAATCTAAAATCTGGACAGCTGCACTCACCAGGAAGACCAATGATAGCGAGGAAGGGAAAATAAAAATATTGAATAATGAGAAGAGCGTAATAGATCTGCGATGTTAATGACCACCAACCAAATGCCGAAAGATACCAAACATAATCGGATAGCCTCCTGTCTATTGTTGGAACATTCCAGTCTAATGTTCTCAGATTCTGATCTCTCCTCCCCCTCTCTCTGGAGCTGCTGATCTCTGTCAGTGCTGTCGGTGATGCTCCCGCTCATGTCATGGGTTGACACATTGAACGGAGCCCATTTATCATTAAAAGATGGAAACACTCCACTGGGATAATTCGAATCCATGGACATTGGCATTAATCACACTTACTGAACAAATAGGCTCAGTTAACCTGTTCCATACATCACTTTTCATTTACTGGTTTTGGATGGAATGGATGAGGGTTGCTGAGGAAGGGACCATAAATCTTTAAAACTTTTAAATCTTTTTATAAACTTGTATATGAGAGTATTAACAGGACACTGCAGGGGTCTATATATGTTCCACTATGTTTATGAAAGGAGGCAGTTATATAATAACAGATCGGCTGCATATAAAAAAAAAAGACGGGTGGGCAAGTTTCTCGATACCTGAACACAAAGTACGGCACTTATTGACCAGTGTGAGGCTACTCCTGGTTTTAATGCCCTGCTGTCAAATCCTTTCATAATCTTGAGACAGATCATTGATACTGCTGCTCAGGAAAAGGCCGAAGCAATTCTGTCCCTATGGACCTCTTACAGAGGCATAAGAGAAGGCCATTCAGCCCATATTAGCCTGTTGCTACTTGAAAAGGTGGAAAGCTGGAAGATTGGCACGTTTTGCCAACAGAATATTTCAAAACAAAGAGATGTGTCGCTGCAGCTGTATGTGGTGTTACTGAGAGGGCACTGGAGTATATTGTGTTGTTTGTGTTTCTGTAACTGAGAAAGGATGAACTTCCCTCGGATATAGTTTACCGGCTGCTCATAATCCATGGGTTGCTGTGTCATTTGATGTATTGGGTCTGTTACACAGGGACAGGAGGAGGCCATGAAGACTCTTGAGTCTATTTCAGACGGACAGGAGGAGCCTATTCAGCCTCTCGAGCCTGTTGCAGAGGGGCAGGAAATGTTTATTTAAATTTCAAGTCTGTTACACAAAATATTAGTTTTAACCTAGTTGTGGAGTTAGGAAAGACCTGACATAAACATTAAAGTTCTAACTTTGAATAAGGCCAAGTTTGGAAGTGTTAGGCGAGCCCTGTGAAAGGCTAATTGGAACACCCTATTCGCAGGTAAAGGGATAGTTGTAAAATGCAAGGCCAACAAAACGTGGTTTCAGAGAGTCCAGAGCCAACATGTTCCTATTAGTGAGTTGGGGAAGGCTTGTGCGTGCAGGGAGTGCTGGATGGCTAGAATCATTGATACTCTGGTCAAGGGAAGGAAGGAAGAGTATGTCAGGTAAACAGAGCTGAGATGAAGTGAGTCCCGAGAGGAGTATAGGGCAGTAAGTGAAAAGTCAACGGGGAAATCCGGCCTGAAAAATGTGGACATGAGATGGCTTTAGAAATAGGGTTAACAAGGCATTGAAGCAACTGTACACGTCCTTTAATGGCAAAATATTAACTAGGGAGAGAATTGGGCACCTTAAAGATCAATAAAGCTACCAATGTGTGGAAGCATAGGAGATGGAAGGGATACTAAACAAGTATTTCTCCTCAGTATTTCATGTAGAGGAGGTTACAAGAGCGAGAGAATGCAGAACTATATAGTGATATCTTAAAACAAGTATCTATATTAGAAGGAGATGTTGGACATTTTAAAACATATAAAGGTGAACAAATCCATGTGACCTGATCAGTTGTATCCCAGAGGTTTGTGGGAAGCTAGGTAAGAGATTGCTCAGCATTTTGCTTATATATTTGTATCATTGATTTGTATCATTGAGGCGTCAAAAGACTGCAGGGCTGGTAACATCGTGTCATTATTTAAGAAAGTAAGGAAAACCAAGTAACTATAGATTAGTGAGCCTGACGTCAATGGTGACTAAATTGTTGGGGGGGTGGGGGTTGAGGGAAAGGACGTATATGCATCTGGAAAGACAAGGACAGAAGAGGGCTTTATACATTGGCGATCACGTCTCACTGACTCGGTGACATTTTTTGAGCAAGTGATGAAGATGATTGATGAAGGCAGGACAGTGGATGATGTCTTTATGTAATTCAATAAGAAAACCAAAATGTTCTACATGGTAGACTGTTTAGCAAGGTTAGACTGCCTGGAATCCAGGGCGAGCTCGCTATTTATGTCCAAAGTTTTCTTGAATATTGGAGACACGGCGTGACAGTGGACACTTGTTCATTAAACTTGGGGACCTGTGACCAGTGGCGTGCCACAACGATCAATAGTGGGTCCACTGCCTTTTGTTTCTTATGCAAATCATTTGCATTGGAGTATATGAGGTACGATCAGTAAGTTTGTAGATAATTACAAATTTGGTGGTGTAGTTGACAGTGAAGAATAATGTCTCAGAATATAATGGGACGTTGATTCGGTGAGCTGAGGAGTGGCAGATGGAGTTTATTTTAGATAAAGGTGAGGTGTTGCATTTTGGCAAGAAACATCAGGGCAAGACATATAGGTAGGGTCCTGACGAAAGTTGCCAAACAAGGAAACCTCCACAGAAATTATAGAATCCCTACAGTGAAGAAACAGGATTTTCGGTCCATCGATGCCACACCGAACCTCTAAACAGTATCCCATTGGACAATCGCCTATCCCTCTGAGCCTGCATTTTCCATGGCTAATCCACCTCGCCTACACATCCCTGGGTACTATACGCAATTTAGCATGGCCAATCTATCATTACCTATATATCTTTATACTGTCAGAGGAAAACATAACATCCGGAGGAAACTCCTGCAGACACGGAGAGAATGTGCAAACTCCACACAGCCAGTCATTCAAAGATGGAATTAAACCCAGATCGCTGTGCTCTGAAGCAGCAATGCTAGTTTCTGAGCTACTGTGTCCCCTTGTGGTGCAGGTTCTCCGTTCCTTGAAACTGCCGTCACAGGTAGACAGCGCAGTGAAGAAGGCACTTGGTGATCTTCCCTTTATTGGTCCGTGTTCTGAACCTAAACAGTTGCACGACATGTTGCATCTGTACAGGACATTGGTTTGGCCACTTTTGTACTACTGCCTTTAATCCTGGTCTCCCTGCCGTCGGAAAGATGTTGCCAAACTTGAAAGGGTGCAGAAGACATTTAAAAGAATGTTGCAGGTGTTGGATGGTTAGAGTTACAGGGAGAGTTTGAACCGGCTGGGAATATTTTCAAGTGATGAGGCCGAGAGGTGACCTTAAAGAGTTTTATAAAATCATGAGGGGTATAGATAAGGTAAACGGTCAATATCTGTTCCCAGAATAGACGAGTCCAAAATTAGAAGACAAAGTTTTAAAGTGAGAGGGGAAAGATTTAAAAAGGGACATTTGGACAACATTTTCACACAGAGACTGCGCCGTGCATGGATTGAACAGCTAAAAGAGGTAGTGGAGGCAGGTACAGTTACACCATTTAAAATGCTTTTGGATGGGTACATGCATGGAAAGTGTTTAGAGGGAAATGGGCCAAATGCTGGCAAGGGCGACGTAATTAATTTAGGATATTTGGTTGGTATAGAAGACCAGACCGAAGGATCTTTTTCCATGCTATACATCTCTGAGAGTCTATTGACTCTCGAGTGTTTAACATGGGAACAGGAGGAGGCTATTCAGCTTCTGAATTCTGCCAGTCAGCTTGTTTGCTCAATTACTGACAGCCAAATACAAAAATAAATCACTCAGATTTTGATGATGTTTTACAGAAACAGGAGAAAGGCTTTTAGTCAAGAAAAGCTGTAAAGAATGTGAAGAGGCCATTCAGTCCCTCAACTCCATTCCACAAGAGCGGCAGTTGAGCACAGAGCTATTGCAGCCTGTTACTCTGGAGAAGGTAGAGGACATCTGCTTTCACAAAACTTCGATGAGGAGGCAGTCACTCAGCTGCTGAAGACTGGGACACAGGAACAGGAGGGAGTCATTCAGCTGCTCGAGATTGGGACACAGGAACAGGAGGGAATCACTGAACTGTTCGAGGCTGGGTCACAGGAACAGGAAGGAGTCATTCAACTGCACGAGACTGGAACACAGGAACAGAAGGCAGTCATTCAACTGCTTGAAACTGAGACACAGGGAAATCGAGAGGCGAGTGAGGCCCGAGGATCCTGTTACGCAGAAACAGGAGGAGGGGAGTCACTCCCCACTAGTATGGGACACTGGGAGAGAAGGGGAGTTTGCTTGCAACAAACAGAATTACATGAATAAGTAGTATTCGTGGTCCATTCAATCCTGCTCCACCATTCACTAAGACCATGGCTGATCCGATTGTGATTCCCTCATTCCATTTTACGGAGACTGTCCTCTCTGCAGCCTCTGCTCCATTTGTTGATCATGTTGTCGACCCAGATGCTGTAACAACAGTCACTATGACTCATCCAGACGGTCGAGTCTAACCGGATGAGTCAGGATTTGAAGGGTCTAATAACAAGAATGAAAACACAAAATAAAGATATTTCCAGATGTTTCGTTCTCTCACATTCGCAATCCAACTCACATACCCAGCCCATCCATTATACTTTCCAGATGGAGCACTGTGTAGATCTGGCTAGCGTACTGCTGAATGCAATCCACCAATATCCAGAATGGAACTCTGTGCAACCACACCAATGCTTGATCTATAATCCTGGGATAAATTTCCAGCGTGCTTATCATGAAGAAAGACATGAAGACCTGTGACCTTTAGGAGGTTAGTTGTCATATCTTGGTACTGTCCATATCACAGTAGAATTGTTGTTGGACATATTAGAATGCACAAAGTCAGACAAATCTCTTGGTCCTGACCAGATATATCGAAGAGGACTGTAAGAGGCGAGAAAAAAAAGCTTAAGGGCCAAGATCCCAGAAGACTGGGCGGTAGCAAATGTTGTGCCCTTATTCAAGAATGGCTGCAAAAAAAAAGCCTAGGAATATAGAACCGTAAGCTTCACACCTGTTTTC